>NC_058403.1:44647447-44865700 GCF_002201575.2 Neomonachus schauinslandi | reverse complement strand
TTCCTCTACTTTTGTTGCATAATGACCATGAACTTCAATTATAGGTAGTTGTTGGGGTTGCTGAGTTGATCAAGTAATTTCAAGACATAAGAACTATATTTAATTTTTCCCCAGTAGAAGTTAGAAATCCTCTGTTCCTGAAGCATTCTAAACTACTGTGCAGCCCCAAAAGCATATCACCTGTCTGCTGTACATGCTGGCCATTTTATCCTTTGCCATGAGGCAGGCCTGCGTTAAAGCAAAGTGTTCAGTTTCTTGGGCCAGAGAAGCCTCTGGTATGGGGCTTGCTTCAGTAACTTCAGTAGCTGAAGTTAGAACATGGCCTGGCTAATATTCCCTCGTTTCCTCTTTCAAATAAGAACCATCTCGTAAATGGATAGTAAAAGGATACTGTTGGTTTCTCAAGCTTCTGAAGAGGAAAAAAGTAGAGTCTTTGGGAACCAAAATAACTCAGCATTGCCAATAGGAGTTTTTTCAAGATCCAGACTGGAGGTTAGTACTTGGTCAGTCATTGCAATACAGTCATGAGGAGTCTAATCAGTAAAAAGAGGGAGAAGAGTAGCTGGGGTCAAGAATGGCACCTGGAGCTGGTGACATTTGGAAGTAAAAGTATGAGGATTTCATAGGAAATTAATCTGCTATGACAGATATTGAACATGGTGAGAGTTAGCAGAGGTTCTACAGAATGAGAAACATCAATAGTCAAAAGGGAGCCCAAGACTAATTCTTTTACACTCTCCAGCAGGCTAACAGTTCCCACTATGGCTCTTACATTGGATTACAGTCCTTTGGCCACAGAGTCTAACTGCTGATCATAATATCCTAAGGGTCTCTATACCTTTGAGTTAAAATGCCTAAGGCATTGCTTTCATGTTTATAAAGAGAAAGAAAAGTAATTTAACAATTTGGATGTCCCAATGCTGGAGGGTCAAGTAAACTGTGTTTCTTCAAATCCCTTTTGGTTTAGTTCAGTCCATTGAAGTGGCTCAGATTGATTAGCTTTAAGCAGGGTATATAAGGGTTGAGCAATAGCAGAGAAATTAGGGATCCAATTCCAGTAAAATCTGAGTAACTGTTGTTTCATTTGGGAAATGGGGAAGGAAAAAATGGTTTTTTGTTTTTTGTTTTTCTGAATCTAGGAGAAGCTTTTGGTTACTAATGACATGTCCCAAATATTTGACTTGTAGCATCTTAAACTAGCTTTTTCTTGGATATCTTATGTCTATTTGTAGCCAATTGCATTAGTAAGTGGATACTGTTGGTTTCTCAAGCTTCTTCTGAAGGGGAACAAAGAAGTAAGTCACCCTCCTGTTGCAACAAAGTAGAGTCTTCGGGAAAAATTACATCAGTTATGACAGCTTTTAAAATCTGAGAAAAACAAATAGAGCTTTCAGTGTAGCCTTGTGGCATGACTGTCCAAGTATATTGTTTTTCCCAAGTGAAATAAAATGAAAATTGGCTTTCTGGGATCCATTGGTATACTGCAAAACGTACTACAGAGAGCCATTACTGTTACTATTGAGGGAAATAGCAGAGTGTAAAGTCTGAGGATTTGGCACAACTGGGTGCCAAGGTATAACCATTATTTATTGCTCTTCATTCCTGCATGAATCTCTGTCCTCCTCCGTGAGGTTTTTGTATGAGATGAATTGGGATGTTACAAGGGCTAGTGCATGGAATAATTAAACCCTTATTTAATATTCCTTGATTGTGGGTTTAATCCCTTTAATGGCTTTAGCATTCAATGGGTATTGATTGCTTAATATTGGGAAGGGGCTTAGAAGAGTCAATCTGAATTGTTATAAAAGGAGCAGAGTGTGTGTGTCCAATGTCAGTAGAACATTTAGACCAAAGGATTTCGGGGACAGTGTCAAGAAGTAGATGCTGTGTAATTTGAATTATGGGAAAGACAGGTATTGGTATTGACCTGTTTGTGGTAGAACGCTTTGTTGATGTGTTATTTCTAGAGATATTTCTTGCTTTTGAGAGAAAAAAATATGGTCCTTCCGGATAAGTCTCAAGGGGATCGCATCCCACTGAATGAACAGGAGCTGTGGGAATGAGTAGAATGAGTGCCTAGCAATGGTCCCAATAAAAAGGGAATAAACAAGGATTTAAAAAGCATCAGAGGGGTATTGGAAACTCCCATCATTTGAAATGTACTCTGAGGAAGGGGAAAAGAGAGGCTGGTGAAGTGAAGAACTGATAGTGTTCTTCCTGTGTCTATAAGAGCTCATGGTACTTCATTCCCAGTGGTTAAGATCTATTTCTCCTAAGGTGTTGGTTAATAGTAGTGGGAAAATTTCTTTTATCTTTGAAGCCTCCCTATTCTGTCATGTGAGCAAAAGGTGGAATTTTTTTCTTGTTTTCCAATTTTCTGAAAGAGAAGGTTGTCTTTAGGTGCTTTGGTCTGTACATGTCTTTTGAGTTTTAGGCAATCTTTCTTTCAATGCCCAGGCTTTTTGCAATAATGAGAAATTCCTTTAATAAGGATTGGGCCTTGATTTGTTGCCTTCTAGGTAGTTAATTGGTGTAATTAAAAATTCATGATCTGTGCATCCTGGACTGATCCAGGGCTTGCAGGGTATTCTGTTTTTCTGTCTGCTAGATAGTGCAGGATAACGGAATGCAGGTAAGGAATTATTAATGCCATCTTATTGTTTTCTGGCTGTTTTGTAGTCTTTTTGTTCCATTCTTTCTATCTTGCTGTGAATTGATGATTTTCTGTAGTGGTATGCTTTGATTCCTTTCTTTTTATCTTTAGTGTGCCTATTGTAGTTTTTTGCTTTGGGATTACCATGAGGCTTTATGTACCATTTTAAATTCATTCCCTTTTGGTGGGATATCTTGCTTAATTCTATTTCCACCTATCATGAACAGGCTACTAAGTAATATCTACTTAAATATATCCTTCTTCTCCGGTCCATTAAAAGTAAACTCTCTGGATCAAAGTACATGAATATTTCAGAGGTCTTAAATCTTTTTTGCTAATTTGCCATCCAGAAAGATTGTCTCAATCTGGACAAAGTCCCTGTTCCATGGTATTCCCAACAATTTGGCTATCATCATCCCTTTTAATTTTTGCCAAACTGATAGCTCTTCTTTCCCCTCATCTCCAAAGGTAAAATAAATAAAACCCCAATGATGTTTTAATTTCCTTAATTTATTTTTAAAATTTTTTTTTAAGATTTTGTTTTTAAGTAGTCTCTACACCCAACGAGGGGCTCAAACTTATAATCCTGAGATCAAAAGTTGCATGTTCTACCAACTGAGACAGCCAGATGCCCCTTAATTTCCTTAATTTAAATTTAAATAAACATAGTTTCTTAAATTTATTGGCTATTTGTATTTCTCCTTTTTTTTTGTATGTCCATTGCTGCTTCTTTCTATTTAAATGTTTGCTTTTTTCATATCAATTGTAAGAGCTACTTATATATTAAAGGTGTTAATCTTTTTCTTTCTCTCATAAATGTCTTAAATATTTTTCTTGTATTATTATTTGGCTGTTAACTTTGTTTTTTCTTAATTATATAGAAATTTTAAAGTTTTACATAGTCATTGTAAGATGGTCTACTTAGGAGAATTGTGTTCTTGCCCACCAGTTAGAGGAAAAAAAATTAATTCAGTAAACAGTTCCAAAGAGTTGCAAAAGCAACAAGTCAAACATGCAGCAGTAAGGCAACCCAGAGATTACTAATGGTGGGAAGTTCTTACGGGGAGGAGTGGTATTAAATGAATCCATGATTCCGGTGACATGCGGAGTTTTCCTTCAGGAGCTGGAATTGATAAGGAGGTGCAGCTTGTACTAGAGCCACTGCCTATAGCACAGAAAGAGGGAAGAAATATTGGGGTTTCTTTCTCTAGACTCTTGAATTCCTTATTAGTACCTCTCATTGTCCAAATCTAGCCTGAAGCCACTTGAAAAGGAATCTGGGAGACAGAGTTTGGAGAAGGCATTTGATTGTGAAAAAAACAAAAAAAAACAAAAACACAGGAGAAGTTGGGAAATAGATTGAGGGCAAACAGGGAAATGATCAGAAGAATCTCATACTTCAGTTATTCTCTTTATGCTTTCTAGATTTGGTGTTTTGGTAATGAAGTTCTTTCTCAAGATTCCTTCTTGTCCTACTTGTATTCAGTTTTGGTTCTTACTTATTTCGTTCATACATATTTTGATATAAGAAGTGAATAAAAATCCAACCTTATTTCTAAATGACAGGCTCGTTTTCCCATCACCATCATTTCTCCATTAATTTAAAATTACACCTTTAACATATTCTGAAATTTTAAAGCAATTCGGGTTTACTTCTGTACTTTTATTTAGTTCCATATATCTCCTTGTATATTTTGACAGTCTGCCATATTGCCTTGTGTTCTAAAATTTGGTGGCTAGCATTTATTCTTCCAGATGATTCTTAGGATAATTTTATATAATTAGGAGAGAATATGAGAATTAGAAGAATTGGAAATGCTTTAGGTATACATATTAAGTACCCAAATGACACTCTTCTTCCTACTTATGCTTTCTGAATCGACCACAGAAAAGCATATGAAAATTTAAAGACCTATATAACAAAGACCTATATAGCAAAACCACCATGTTGCTACCCCTTACTTAGGTTTAATGGTCACTGATCACAGTCCTAGAGAACCACCAATACAGACTGGGGAAGAAAGGCAGGGGCCTAGGGTGAAACATTCACAAGAAAAATCTGGAATTGATAGATTATTTGACATCTAGAAAATTTTGTATCTGAATTAGTGATAAAAAATATTACTCAAAGAAAAGAAAACCAAGGTGATTATTAACCCTAAAGAAAGGAAAATTTTGTGGAAGAAAGGAAACATCATTGTAGTACTTTATGTGTTTTTCCTATGAACACAATTTATACAGTCATAATGTTAACAGTGAATATTGATAAACTTATAATTCTAATATAGCTGTGTTGAAAGGGTGAGGAGATGTGAAGAATTAAGTGTGGAAATTCTCATATTTCAATGTATGAATTTAATAATTTTTAAAACTAAAAAATCAACAAATAGTGGGGTGCCTGGGTGGCTCAGTTGGTTGGGTGTCTGCTTTTGGCTCAGGTCACAAACTCAAGGTCCTGGCATTGAGCCCTGCATTAGGCTCCCTGCTTAGTGGAGAGTTTGCTTCTCCCTGTCCCTCTGTCCCTCCCCCCTACTCGTGTGAGTTCCGTCTCTGTCAAACAAATAAATAAAATCTTTAAAAAAAATCAGCAAATAGCAATGTAAGCATATGATTTAAAAATACAGACACGTATAACAAAAGGACAGATAAAAGATTTGAAAGTGGTTGTGGGGATTGATATTTCTTCATTAAAATCTTTGAAGTTTTGGGGGATAATGTGATCTTGAATAAGTATGTGAAATATTTAATGAATACTTATAATTAAGAGCAAGAATTAGCTTGCTCAATATGCCACAGTTACTAAGTGACAGAACCTGGATTGAGACATAGGGAAAGGTTGAGAGAACTAGAGCAGAGTAAAAACCAGTCGGTAACTTAGATCTGGAAGGGGAACTTCTTCAACTTGATGAAGAACATTTCTGAAAAAGCTATAGCTAAGGTCCACTTCAGAATGGCAGCATGAGACGTTCCATGGCCCAGTTCCTCAACAGAACAGCATACATGGTGAAAATCATATATTAAAAAACATGATTTAAAAATCTTTGGGAAGCGGGGGCAGCTGTGCTAGTGCTCTGGCAGTGTCAGGCCATGGAGCTGGTGCTGCACTCTACCACGTGGCTGGGGTCACTGGGCTGCACGGCAGTGAGTAGAACTGGCTAAGGGCCCCCCATGGGCCTGGGGCTCCTCTGGATGAGCTGGTGGGCAAGTACCCCAAGTACAACAAGGAGGAGGAAGAGCACAGCTACTAGAGCTGCAAGAACCTCTGTGTGCTCAAGAAGATGCTTGCAGCCAGCGTGGGGGGCATGTTCACCTCTGGCTTTCTCCCTAGGCCCCCTGCAGATGCAGCTCAGCCTGCACTATGATGAGGCCTACCGTGAGGTGAAGTATGGCAACATGTGGCTGCCTGACATTGACAGCACATGCTGATGGGCAACAACATGGTGCTCATTGCTACTTTGCTCTACACACCTGTGCTCATCAGTGGCCATGAAAGGCTTATGGTTTGGGCTCTGTGCCCATATTAAGCCATGAAAACTGAAGTGTGTGGGCACAGGCCTGAGACCACCAGCAAATCCATATCTCTGTTACTCTATCTTAGGGCCGCTGATTCCAAGGTCAGGGATTGCTGCCCACCTCACACCTCTTCATGAGCTGGGACCTGGAGCTGCGGCCACTCTGGTTTCAGGCCATAGCATTCTGGGTAGGCTCATAGTGCCAGCATCCCTCCCACTGCCCACAGGTTTTTTTGGCACCAAGTGGATGATGTTCCTGGCTGTGGGCTTTTATGCCCTCTAAAAAAAAGAAAAAGAAAAGAAAAAATCTCTGGAAATCGTGTTAAGGGCATGCAGCAAATGAAATATTCATTCAAGAAAATATATTAAAATTTGATAAGAACAATGAGAATCTACAGCATTTGAATCATAACTTACTCTCTGCCTGTGCCTTCCCAGCTCAGTATGACTAAAGGTCCACTCAGGTGCAGCTGAGAGCACAAAACTCCCTCCCCACATCCCCTCTACCTCCTAGTAGTTGGCTGTGTTACCTCCCAGGAGGGCCTTGCCTACAGCTTTTCTCACCTCCTTCCAGCTATGTGTGGTGGAAGTTAAATTCTAGGTGACTGTGATCAGGAGTTTGCAGATCCCTTCTACCCAGCCCACACTCATAAGGTAGAGACTCTACATCAGGCATGACACAACAAAAATACCAGGACCTGATCACCCTTGTGCCCGGCTCATTTGTAAGGCAGTTGTTCCAGACCAGAAGGGGCAAGCTGAGATCAGAGGCTGTACCTACCCAGTGACACACTTCTATGGCAAGGGTATCACATGGAGAGAAGAGGGTCACTATCACTGCTCCCCTGTCTGAGAGTTGAGTTTTAGAGATTTTACCCAAAAGGGAAGAAAGACCTTAAGAACAGAGACCTCCAAAGGTGTCCCTTAAAGAAAGTGGCTTTATTGGCAAAAGGAGTTTAGGAGGATATTGGTGGAACCGCTGGTGAAACATCCAGCTGGTTTGCCTAGAAAAATTCAGGATGGGAGAGAGCAGGGAGGAGCTTGCCTCGAGTTAGAAAGAGCTTCAAACATTATCCTCAAAAACCATGCTTCAAAGGGGCCCAAATTCTTATGAATGTGGAACAACTTATTCCCCAAAGCATTCAAAAAAAGAGAGAGAGAGAGCTCATGCTATTGCTGGGAGGAAATGGGGCCTAATGGCTGGATATGATCAAAGAAAGAGATAAGAGGACCTCTGATAAAACCATGGTCATCCCAAGTGACTGTGTGCATGCTGCATCCTCTGGAGAGCAACATCAGAGGCTTTACACTGCAGAGGAAATGGACTTCACACATACACACACACACACACACACACTATCTACCCAGTCACTAAACAAATAAACAAGGATATAACAGGATCCAAGGATGAATGAGTAGCCAGAGTTTTAGAGTATATTATCTTAAATGCCCAGTTCTCAACAACAACAACAAAGTCATGAGATAGGCAAAATGTGTAACCCATACACCAGAAAATTAGCAGACAGTACAAACTGCCTGTGAGAGCAATCATATATTGGATTCAATAGAAAAAACTTAAAAATAATCATAATATGTTCACAGAACTAAAGGAAACCAGGATTAAATAAGTAAAGGAAGGTCTGATTGCAATGTTATATGAAATAAAGACTACCAAAGAAAAAGTACAAAAAAACCCACAATTAAATGGAAATTCTGTAATTGAAAAGTATAACTGAAATAAAAATAATCACTGCAGAAGCTCAACTGTAGATTTAAACTGCCAGAAGGAAGAATCAGTGAATTTGAAGTTATATCAACAGAGAGTACACAATCCAAAGGATGAAGGAAAAAAAGAACGAGGAGAAATGCACAGAATCTCAGAGAAATAAAGACAGCACTAAGTGTATCAGCATGTGCATTTGGGAGTACCAGGAAAACACATTTCATATAAAAGACTTGTATAAAAACATCCAAGTTGTTTGTTGATAAAAAATGAACAAAAAGCACACAAACAATCCAATAAAAATTGGGCAAAAGGTCTGAACAAGCATTTTACCAAAGAAGAAATACAGATGGTAAATAAGCATATGAAAAACTGTTCCACATTCTTTGCCATAGGGAAGTGCAAATGAAAACAATAATGGCATACATAAAATAATGGCTAAAATTTAAAAAAAATAAATAAATGTCAGTTTCTGGCAAGAATATGGGATGACAGGAACACACACACATACTCTCACTCTGCCAGCTGTCAGGGCCCAGAAGCAGTGACATTGCAGAAACAATAGCATACTTATGCCCAGATCTTGGTTCTTAATACCATTTTCCAGTCAAAGAAATTAGATCTACTTGGAAAAATAGCTGATTCAGTGACAAGGGTAGGAAATAAATATGCAAGATGAGCCTGGAGCATCTTGTAATGCCAGAAAGTAAAAAAAAAAAGAAAAAAGGAAGTAAAGCTAAACAACAAACAAAAACAAACCCACCCTGCATACACAATGATGGGTGTGTATGTCAAAGGGACACAGGAGGCAATGGAAACAGCTCCCAGTGGACATAGCTAAAATGATTTGAGCAGCAAAATTAAAAAAGTATTATTTAATTATATCAAAGTATAAAATAAATATCCTGATTCTATGCTGATGTAAACAGAGCATTGAATATATAAAAGAATGAGGTGAACAGAAAAATCTTCCATGCAGAAGAATGCAAATTTATATAGATACTTTGCCCCAGGAAGGTGGTCCATTTCTTTCCTCTCTGTCAGTGTGGCTGTGGATAGTGACTTCCTTACAAAGAACACAGTAAGAGAAGGTGGAGAAAGAGCAGCTTCACCATGGAGAAACCTGGCAAACACTACCTCAGCCAGGTGGTCAAGGTCAACATCAAGAGTTACAAGTTATGAGGATAGTATTTGCCACTGATAGCACGTAATGAAAATGGTGATTTACCTTGGTGATCTTTCTCCTGAAAAGCTATCCCCCCCAGTCTAATCATGAGAAAAACATCAGAAGAATCCCAATTGAGGGACAATCTACAAAATGCCTGATTAGTAGTCCTCAAAATTTACCAAGGACATCAAAAACAAGGAATGTCTGAAAACCTATCAGACACCTGATGACTAAAGGGACGTGATGACTAAATATAAAGTGATATGCTGAATGGGATTCTGGATGGAAGGACCCTGGATTAAACTATGGAAATCTGAATCAAGTATGAATTTCACTTCATCAGAATGTATCAATATTGGCTCATTAACTATAACAAGGTACCATACTAATGTAGGATATTAATGACATGGAAAAATGGGTGTATCATATATGGGAATTCTCTATACTATTTTTATTATTTTCTATAAATCCAAAAGTGTTTGAAAAAATTAAAAAAATTAATAAGTCTTTGAGGTAAAGTTCTTGTTTCTAGAATGAAGCCAGAGAACACTTGGGGAAAAACAATCACCAGTTTTCTGCTTCCAATGATAATAATTGATTCAAATAATTATTGTCATTGGATACTAAGACTGTTGATGAAAAATTATTAGGGAACAAGAAATTCACATGGTGTCTATGTACCACCCTACAGATTAGATTTTAATAGCAAGGAAATAAGTTATCTGTATCACAGGAAGAGCTGATGGTACCACCTTAATGAAGTAATCAGTGAATGGCATCAGTCAACAAGACAAGCTAATGTGATCGGCCTCATGATGGAAGAAGAAAAACAGCACACCCATGATTGCTGAATTATTTAATTTATTTTATTATTATTATTTTTTAAAGATTTTATTTATTTATTTGACAGAGAGACACAGCGAGAGAGGGAACACAAGCAGGGGGAGTGGGTGAGGGAGAAGCAGGCTTCCCGCGGAGCAGGGAGCCAGATGTGGGGCTCGATCCCAGGACCCTGGGATCATGACCTGAGCCGAAGGCAGACGCTTAACGACTGAGCCACCCAGGCGCCCCGAATTATTTAATTTAATGTAATCATGAAGAAACATCACAAAAATAGAGATGGTGGGATATTTTACATGATGTCAGACAGAAATATTTAAAAATTTTAAATGTCATTAAAGGAAAAAAAAGCAAGAAGTTTGCTCTAGATTACAGAAGATTAAAGAATGATAAAGCAAATAGTGGCCTTTAATTGAATTCTCTTTTTTTTTTTAAGATTTTATTTATTTATTTGAGAGAGAGAGAATGAGAGAGACAGAGAGCACATGAGAGCGGGGAGGGTCAGAGGGAGAAGCAGACTCCCTGCCGAGCAGGGAGCCTGATGCGGGACTCCATCCCGGGACTCCAGGATCATGACCTGAGCCAAAGGCAGTCGCTTAACCAACTGAGCCACCCAGGCGCCCCACCTTTAATTGAATTCTTGATGAAAAAATAAATTGCTATCAAAGACAACTTGGGGAGAACTGGGAAATATTTTAATATGAACATCATATTAGGTGATGTTAAATTTCTTGGGGGTCATAATGATATGACAGGGGCACCTGGGTGGCTCAGTCAGTTAAGTGTCTGCCTTCAGCTCAGGTCATGATCCTGGGGTCCTGGGATCAAGCCCCATGCACCTGGGGCTCCCTGCTCAGTGGGGAGCTCCTTATCCCTCTCCTTCTGCCCTCCCCAACCCCCTCCAGCTCGTGCTCTCTCTCTCTTGCTCTCTTTGTCTCTCAAATATATAAATAAATCTTTAAAAAAATGATATGACAATGTAGAAAATATCTTTGTTCTTTTGAGATATATGCTGAAGAATTTGTCATAATCTTATATATATGTATAGGCACATATACATACATGTATTAAATATGTATATATACACATTTGCAGATGGATTATTGGGCAAACGTAGTGAAATATTGACAATAATCTTGATTTTAAAACAATTCATGGGCATTCTCTCAACTTTTCTGTAGGTTTGAAATTTTTCAAAATAAATCTGGAGGAAAATGTCATTGATTCACATTTTATTTGACTTTGCCCACTACAGTTTAGTTTCTTGAAAGTTTTCCTCTATTGCTACTTTCACTTCTCTGTGTTGTGTATAAAATGACTTAGTGGTTAAGAACATGGATTTTGGATTTGATCCCTAGATTTGATCCCTGAGCTCCACCTTAATATTTCTGTGGACAAATTATGAAACCTCTTTGTCCTCCATTTTTTCAGTGGGGTTATAGGAAATTAAAATATAGAAATAAAAGTAAAAAATGTAATAGATGTGATGAGTAGGTAAATGGATACTGATGAAAAGTTATTTGTAAGCTACAAGGGTGTCTGAAAATTAAAATAAAGCAGAAAATGAGAGATGAGGCAAGAGACATGAATGTATCAGTTAATATTTATTCAGTTGCAATAAAAGCATTTTTTATTTTAACAAGGTTAACAGTAAGCAGATCTATTGGATTTTATAATGAGAAAGGATGGTTAATTCCAGGGACACTGGGTCAGCTATGCCCTCCTCTACGTGTTGACATCATCGCTAAGCTGGTGTCTCTTTTGATGGCAAAATGGTTGTAGACTGTGCCAGATTTCATTATCCACATAGCATGACGTTCAGAGGAAGAAAGACTACCTTTTTTTGTGGATCTTTTTTAAAATAAAGGGAACATATATCCCAGAAACTTCCACAAAATTACCTCTTTTGTCTCATGGGCCCCAAATAAGTCACAGACTCTTCCCTTAGCAGACCTCTAGCCTTCAGTGTTGCAAAGGGTTGGAATGGGTGGTACAGAAATACATAAACCGAATTTGTCGTACCCCTGGAAAAGGGAAAGGGATCAATGCATGTGAATCTGACAACTAAAAATATACTCTAAAATAGAGAATGGATACAGAGGAACAGCATTCATCTAACTCAGGAATCTAGATTCCTTTAGACTCTTAAAAAAAGTGTTTAGGACACTGTAGAGCTTTGTGTATGTGGTTTATAGCTAACAGTATTTACAAAATCAGAAATGAAAACCAAGAAATTAAAAATATATATTGACTTGTTTAAAAATAACAAACCTATTATATATTAACTTAGATGATTATAATAAAATATATTAAAGGAAATAGTGAAAGGTCAACTGTGTCAGGTACCTTTTTAAGTATTAGTGATAGGAAATCAGTTACAACAAGGTAGTTACTCGCAGGAAGAAGATAGGCCTTCATTCTAATATCCAGTAGTTACAGTTTATTATTTTTTCTTTAAAATGTTGCTTATATCTGTGCACTCCTCTCCTTTTATCCTCCATTTTCAGCTCACATCATCTAATATATAAATTCTTGAAGTTAGCCTCATTGCTTCTAGCTTCATTCCAATCAATTGCCAGATAGTTTTCTGAAAAATACAATCATGTTACCTGGTTCTAGGAAGAATTTGGTGTCTGATGCCTCTGATATAAATTCAGATTCCTTAGGGTGACATTTAAGATTCTCAGTAACCTGATCCCCTTCCACCCTTATTTCCCATATTCCGCAACAGTTTTAACAACAGTTTTGTCAGCTTTCTGACTCTGTCCATGCTTCACCTCCTTCCCCGCCCCATTCCCAGTGTTACACTTATTTCCATACACATTGACTGGTCATACTCATTCCTTTTTTCCTCCAAACATCATTTTTAAAAATCATTTTTAAGGCACATCTTACTTCTGCTGCTGCATAAGGACTAAATACCTCAGGCTACAAGGATCTCCATTTCCTGAACTCCCAAGGAGCACTGATATAAATTCTAGCTCAATTTGAATCACCTGGATGAACTTGAGCAAGCTACACAATGTTTCAAAATATGAGGTTTTTACTGAGAAAATGCATGAAAAATCCTGTCTCTCTGGTTGATAGGTAACATGTATGAAAGGTCTATCTTTGTGCCTGGTAGATAACATATTCTCAGTAAACTATTTTTTTTCTTTCATATTTGCATATGTAATGATCAATAAGTATTTTTGTTCAGGTATTTAGAATTTTCACTATTTTGTGCCTCGTTTATGCTTTACAGCATCTCCAACTTTTTGTTATTGATGTGAATGTATCAGTAATTTACATTGGAATCAGTACAGGTTGGTGGAATTCCTAGTAACAAACAAGATAAGTAATATCAGAGAAAAACCCCTTCATTTAGTTTAATGTATTCAGGATTACACTACATTTTTGATGGACACCTAATCAAATTATATGAAAATATCCAAATCCATATGGGTTTCAGTATAAATACCATCTATTACAACTACAGATTAATAAATCTCCAGTATACAGTTACTGTATTTCACAGAACTTAAGAGTAAAATTGACTAACACTTAGATGAACATAGTCTTTTTTTATTATACATATTTATTAGTATTCTTTTTTGTTTTTAATATTTTTTAATTGTGGTTAAAGATATATAACAAAATTTCCCCTCCTAATGATGAAAATTCTTGACTTGAGAATAGATATTCTGTGTGAATTATTATTCAAATATATTCCCTTGAATAAACTCAAAGAAAATTAAGAATCAAATATATACAGTTTACTTCTGACAGATGGTGTTGTTTAAGAAGGGATTAATTCTTGAGAACCTGGAAAGTGCCAGAGTTTGTAAGATTGTGCTTTGGAATTCCAGACATTTGTCAACAATATTAAATGGAGGTGATCTTTATATATACTGACTTCTATTCTTAGTATTTATTGTATTTGTTGAAAATTGTAACTTCTTACCCTTTGAAATAATTAGTTAATAGTTTAGCTAATTTCTTTGGACACAGTTTGTGACCTCAAGAATAATTATTTAGTTCATTCTTGCTGGGAGCTAGTGACTTAGATTTTGGAATACATCATAGCAGAATCTCTGCTTGCTTAACTTATTTGACTCCTATACTATCATGTTTTAGTAATTGAATATTTTATGTTAAAGTGGTCATTTTTCACTTTCTCAATACTCCATGATTTTGAAAAACATTTGATCAAATTTAAGTTAATTTTCCATAGGGGATGATATTTCTTTTAAAATGTTACAAACTTTTCTTTATAATTTTTTTCATAGCATTTATTACTTGCTTATTTCTTAGACTATAAATAAAAGGCTTTAATAAAGTGATTACTAGAGTATAAAAAATAGCAACAGGTATATCTTTATCCTCTTCTTTAACTGAATGTGGTCGAATGTACATAAAGAGAACCATAGAATATTGAGACAGAGAGAAAGTGGGATGCACAAGTGGATAAGGCTTTGCCTCTTCCCTCTTTGGATTTCATTTTGAAAATCATGAAAAGGATGCAGAGATAAGAGATTAGGACTATGGTAATAGAGAAGACTTGAACTGAACCTGCAAAGATAAATATCATCAATTCATTGACATAAGGGTCAACACAGGAGAGTCTGTATAATGGAAGAACATCACAAAAAAAGTGATTAATTTGATTTGACCCACAGAAAGTTAACCTAAAGAGAAACCCTATATGGATCATGGGATGCAGGTTTCCAGCTATGTAGGCCCCTGTGTTCATCTGAATGCAGAGTTTCTTTGACATCATGGTGTGGTACTGCAGTGGGTTGCATATGGCCACATAGCGATCATAGGCCATTGCCACCAGGAGAAAGCAGTCTGTAGTTTCAGCAAGGCAGAGAAAATAAAACTATGCCATGCATTCATAAAGGGAAATCCCTCTGTTCTTAGAAAAGAAGTTCTCTAACATTTTGGGGGTTATGGCACAGGAACAACAGGAATCCATCAGAGCCAGGTTGCCCAGAAAAATGTACATTGGTGTGTGAAGACGACGCTCCATAAAAATCAATGCCACCAGGCCAAGATTGCCCACCATGGTGATCAGATAGATAGTAAGAAACACCACAAACAGAAGGCTCTTCAACTCTGGGTGATCTGTAAATCCTATGAGGATAAATTCAGTTGTCAAGGAGTAGTTATCCTCAGTCATCTCCACCTTCTCTGTTGAGATAGGAATTCTGGAGATATAAGATTCTAATTTAGAGTGTGTATAGTTGTCCTTCCAAGTTTTTCTTTTTACAACAAAGAGAGGAGCTTCTTCAAACTTCCTTTACTATCTCTGGATACAGGCACACAAGCCTCTAGGAGATACTCATTCTCCTAAAATGTCAGCTTTATAACCTCCACTCTGAAAATCAGCATTCCCATGAATATTTTTATAATTCCAAGAAGAATGCTTACAGTGGAAAAGGTTTGTCTTTATGAATTCATGCATGAATAGTGCACAAATCTAGCATACCCATATTTGGTTCTTTGTTGACAAATAATTTCAGTGTCAGTTTTTGTATTAAAGATCCTTAAAATAAATTTACCATCATGTTTCAAATATACACAATTGTTTAGCTGAGCAAAAAGTTTTCATATACTCTCCCAGTGGAATGAATGCTTGAAAAGAGCATACAACAGAGAGGTTAAATTTATATTTTTGGAATTGTATGAAGATCACGAAGGATTAAGAATAGGACTTTCATCTTTAAAGAAAATTACTTTGGATATCCAAGGAAATAAATATCTATGTATTTTCACCTCTCTCATTCCTTTTCCTGCTATTACATCCATTTCATAAAAACTGATTTCATCCATGCCTTCATTCCTGCTTTTTGCCCAGATTTCTAAATACTTCTTTACATAAAGCATAGTTTACATATAATACTACTTAAGAAAATTTTAACAAAATGCCCCCAGACCACACTGATTTTCACTTCCTGCATCCTCAAGCATATCCTACACACCCAACACAATCTAGAGTTGCTTGTATATAATCTACATGGCTTTTTCTCATATATGTATGCAAAGTTTCTATATTAGAATTGTAGACATTTGAGTTTAGCTATGACTTATACTTCTTATAAGAATTGTTTAATGCTATAGAGACAAAAAATTATTGATTGCAGTCCTAGCTTCAAAGACCTGAGATAGGTGACCGTGTTGTCAGTATACTACCACTGAACCTTCGTGACTTCTTTGGTTTCTGCAAATTGAGACTGCTAATTTTGAAGAACAGACTATAAAGGAAATTCTTCAAAATGTATCATTAAAAAAATTATGTATCATTCTTTGATCTGAATTGTCCCATCTACTATTTTCCTGTTTCCTAAGAAACTTATATAAGATTTTCAGAAGTATATCACAGTAATTTAAAAGCTAATAAAAATAAGCTTGCCTGTGTATTTTAGTTTTATAACACTTAGAAAAAGAGAAAAATCTTAAGTCTTAGCATCATTTTTGAGATGGGGTGTCTGGGTGGCTCAGATGTTTAAGTCTCTGCCTTTGGCTCAAGTCATGATCTCCAGGTCCTGAGATGAAGCCCCATGTACGGCTCCCAGCTCAGCCGGCAGTCTGCTTCTTCCTCTCCTTCTGACTCTCCCCGTCTTTGTGCTCTGTCTGTCTGTCTGTCTCTCTCTCTCAAATGCATAAATAAAAAAAGTCTTAAAATAAATATGATTTTTGAGAACGAATTTTGTTTTCCCTCAAAGGCTATCTTCTATCATTACTTAGTGATCCATTAGGGTATTTTGACCAATGTGTCTAATTACATAAATTCTATGGTCAAGATGGGTTTATTTTTCCATAATCAAAACATCAAAATAAAGGCACAGGCTGAACATTTTTTTCTTGTTTTAAAATATTAAATATAAGTCATTTAATTATTCGGGTATATTAGAAGTAACTTTCAATGTACTTGCCTGAATTATTTAACAGAATTAACCTGCATTCTTACCTGTGTATTTTGAAAATTTACCTTATAATTAGAAAAGGTCAGCATGAACTGAGTTTCAATCTCATGCTATTTTGCCATAGCCTTCAGTTGTGAGAAGAGCTAGAAAGGTGAGAAGTTGAAATCTGAGAACAATGAAAAAATGCTAAATAATTCAGATAAATAAATATTTATGGATGCTAATAATAAAAGTAAAAATAAATTTGAATATTTCCTTTATCTGAATGCTCTGAGAAGAGTCTTATAACATCACTTTGTTTTTGTTGTTGTTGTTGCTGCTTTTGTTAAGTCTCATAGAATTTCAGGATATAAATTTTGGTCTCAAAAACATTTGGGATTAAAAGAATGAAAATCTAGGAGACTGCTAATAGGTCAGTGTCAATAATTATGTTACTTACAATGCAAAATTAAATTTTTCCATCAAATGCTTATGGGACTTCCCTACAATGACATCAGTGTATTTCTATGGAGAGATTCAGTTCCCAAAACATATTAACTATGTGACATAAATTAAAGATGACCTGTGAGACAATGAGGTTAAAGTAAATGACCTTCACTAAAGTCACTAAGGTCATTTGGTGATCATTTTGCTGATTCTTATGTTACTGACATCATTTTTACAATTCTATTCATTATCCTGTGCATAAAATGTAAAATGAGCAGAAGAGAGTCTCAGGTTGGTTTGGACAGTTACTGGAGAAATTCATATGGTTTATGAAAGATGATTAGCATTTAGAGAGGAGACCAAAAGGTGTGGTAGGGTTACCTAGGCTCATCAACTCCTTCACTCTGAGTTGAATTTGTTCCCATGTATTGAAAAAAGCTCATGGAAACTTTGCTGTTACCATTTAGCCCCACATATGATTTACTGAGTTTTCTCTGTTCTTTTCAGTTACCCCCAATTCCTTTATCTCTCTTACCCTGTTTTCCCCCTTCACTCCACTAATCATATAAATAACTGTATATTTAATAAAATTTAATTTAATAAAAATACTGTACATAGAGTATGTCTATAATCAGTCACTTGTTGCCCACTGACTGCTCCCATTAAGTATAGACAGAAGAGGGAAGGGATTTCTCTGTGATGTTCATTCCTTCATTTCTAGCACCTTGAACTGTGGTACTTTGTAGTGCTTAAAAAATATTTGCTGAATGAATAAAAAAAATGATTACTGCTCAGGAATTTGCAATGGTCTCTTAGTGTTCAAACCAAATCCATTTCTCTTTTTTTAAGGGTTTCTTGTTTTTGTTTTTGTTTTAGATTTTACTTATTTACTTGAGAGAGAGAGTGAGTGAGAGAGAGAGAGAAGGAGCAGAGGGAGGGGTAGAAGGAGAGGGAGAAGCAGAGTCCCCGCTGAGCAGAGAGCTGGACATGGGGCTCTGGGACTCAATCCCAGGACTCTAGGATCATGACCTAGCTGAAGGCAAATGCTTAACTGACTGAGCCACCCAGGCGCCCCCAAGTACATTTTTCTTATTTTGGTATTCACAGATGCTCCAGTCAGCCTGTGTCTTCTCTATCACTTTGCTTTCTTCCTCTTCCCTCAGGGCACGTGGCCATGTGCATCCCTTCCCTGCCCCTCTGTGCAGTTGCTTCAGCTAATTTGCTTTTAATGTTTCCCTCATCTAAAACTCCTTCTCTCTTTCCTTCTATCTCAATAGTACTCATCCTTGAGCTCAAATCAGATCTCCTCCAAGAGGACTTTCCTAGGTCCTTCAATGGAATTGATTTTTTCTTTTCCTGATTTACATGATACTTAACTGCTTTTATAATGCATTCCCCACTGTATCAAGTGTGACTCATCTGTGTCTTGGTTGTAAAAGTCTTGACTAAATATTAAGTCATCAATCATGTTATGATTCTTTTTGAGATCGTGACAACAAACTGAGCTAGATCCTCAATACATGCTGCATTAATTGCTAAAATTTCCATTCTGTTCAACTTTTATCAAGTACTTTCAATATGCAGGGTATTGGAAAAGATAATGACGAGTGTGTACATAGGATGTGAAAATGGTAAGGATAAGTTCTTAGTTTTTATATATGGCTCCTGCCAAGAAGCTCATCATCTAGTGGGGAGAAAGAAAGGCACTTACATTGCTAACTAGTGTGCAATTTAGACTGTAATTAAAAAAGTGTACACATGTTATATAAAAATATAGTGAGGGAAGTGAATGGTGACCTAGAGGAAGAAAGAAAGGTTTCCCAATGGAAATATAATTTCAGATAATGTTACAGGATAAGCAGGATAATAATTGGTGAAGAACATGAGGAAAAGCAGTAGACTGAGGGAAGCATGTAAAAAAGCGTGGACACTTAAAAGATCCAGACCTAATTTTTAAAAAAGGACAGTAAACTAGAGTGGTTGAGGCTTATTCATACATGATAAAAGGAGAACACAACAGGTAATATAAAAGGAATGGGAAAATAAATTGGAAATTGTCCTATTTGATTCCTTCCCATTTATTTTCTCTGCTCTGTCAATTCACTAAAACTCTCTATCTCCAAGGCCACAACCAAATTTAAATGCCAACCCCTAAGAATATGTGATTATTTTCCTAATCAAGTGTAGTGTTTGGTACTATGAAAGTCTTCTCTGGCTTCTTATGGTAACCCTCTCTGCTTCTGTCTTCTTGATTGCTCCATCTCAATCTTTTATGCTGGGCCATGTTTCCCTCTTTGCTCTGAATGATGCTTCTTTATGATTGTATCCTTGACCTCTGTCTTATTTCATTCTGGAGTCTTCCCCATATTATCTCATCTACTCTTGTGTTTTCAACACTCTTTCATCTGCTGATGGCTTTGCTAGAGGAGATGTTTCAAATCATTTTGGTGTACATTCATATTAATAAGATCATTTAGTATGTTCTAAATATATATATTCTTACCTACAAATTAGGTAGATGCACCACTAGACTAAAATATTATGTATTATAAAACAAGAAAAATTCAAAAAGAATTAGACTAAAGAAATGGTATTAAAATATTTAGTTTTATGTAGTAACACTATTCAAACATTGTTTACTCCCCACTAACACTTTTTTTTTTTAAGATTTTATTTATTTATTTGAGACAGAGAGAATGAGAGAGAGCACATAAGAGGGGGGAGGGTCAGAGGGAGAAGCAGACTCCCTGCCGAGCAGGGAGCCCGATGTGGGACTCGATCCAGGGACTCCAGGATCATGACCTGAGCCGAAGGCAGTCGCTTAACCAACTGAGCCACCCAGGCGCCCCCCACTAACACTATTATTAATTAAATAATAATCCTATTCAGAAAAAATGTGATATGTGGCTTATTAAATTGTAGCTTAGCACTATGATACAACAATTCTTTTTTTTTTAATTTATTTATTTGAGAGAGAGAGTGAGAGAGAGAAAGAGCACAAGAGGGGGGAGCGGGAGAGGGAGAAGCAGACTCCCTGCTGAGCAGGTAGCCTGATACGAGACTCGATCCTGGGACTCCAGGATCATGACCTGAGCCGAAGGCAGTCGCTCAACCAACTGAGCCACCCAGGCACCCTATGATACAACAATTCTTGAATTTATTTCCAAATATCTCTTAATGTCCTACAAAGTTGAAATGCTACTATACACAGATACTTCCCAGAACAAGAAAGGGCTCTTCAGCAGGTCCACACTGACTCAGCAGACTAAAAGTATTAAAAAATATCCAAGTTAGAGTTTATGGAAATAAATTGGATATAGAATATCCAGTATTAGAGTTTATGGAAAACTCTAATAGGAAAATCATAACATATACTCTTCTGATTTCAAAGCAAGACTTTGTTCTCTGCAGGAGAATAAACTATTCAAAAAATAATTTCTTGCTCTGCTATAAACTCTGCTAGAGGAAAAGCTCCTAACTTTGGGACAATATGTGACCAAGAGGCCAGAATTGCCTTCATGAGCTGGAATTAGTCAGACTAACGTGTATAAGATATATTAAATTGGACTCTTTGAGTTAGAGGGAAAAACCAAAAATGACAGTATGAAGGTAAAAAAAACAAAAAAGCAGTAAAAATGATTACTTCTATAAAGAAATCAGTCAGAGAACTCACACAATAAAAGGATGTAAAATATGATACCATACACATAAAACATGGGGAGAAGTAAAGAATGGGCTCAAACATGAATGACCATCAACTTAAAATAGACTCCTATATGCAGAAGATATTTTACTAACCTAATGGTAAACTGAAATCAAAAACCACTAATAAATATACAAAGAATAAAGAGAAAGAAATCTAAAGATATCACTACAAAAACCAAGCAAACTGTGAGAGAAAGACAAGAAAGGATCAGAAAAATCTTCCAACATAACCAAAAACAAGTAATAAAATGGCAATAAATACATAAGTATCAACAAGTACTTTGAATGTAAATGGACTAAATGCTCCAACTGAAACATGGGGTGACAGAATGGATTAAAAAAAAAAAGAAGAAGAAGAAGACTCATCTAATGCTGCCTAGGAGACTCATTTTAGACCTAAAGACACCTGTAGTTGAAAATGAGAGGATGGAGAAACATTCATCATGCAAATGGATGTCAAAAGAAAGCTGGAATAGCCATACTTATATCAGACAAACTAGATTTTTTAAAGATTTACTTCTTTATTTATTTGAGAGAGATAGAGAGAGAGAGCGGGAAAGAGGGAGAAGCAGATTCCCAGCTGAGCAGAGAGCCTGGCTCAGTGCTGGATCCCAGGACCCTGAGATCATGACCCAAGCTGAAGACAGATGCTTACCCAACTGAGCCACCCAGGCACTCCTCAGACAAACTAGATTTTAAAACAAAGACTGTAACAAGAGATGAAGAAGTGCACCACATCATAAGAAAGGGATCTATCCAACAAGAAGATCTAACAATTGTAAATATTTATGGCCTCAACTTGGAAGCAACCAAATATATAAAACAATTAATAACAAACAAAAAGAACTCATTGATAAAAATACAATAATACTAGGGGACTTTGATACCCCACATACAGCAGTGGACAGATCATCTAAGCAGAAAATCAACAAGGAAACAAAAGCTTTGAATGACACACTGGACCAGATGGATTTAACAGATATATTCAGAACATTTCATCCTAAAACAGCAGAATACACATTCTTTTCAAGTGTACCTGGAACATTCTCCAGAATAAATCACATATTAGGCCACAAAATAAGCCTCAACAAATTCAAAAACTTGAAATCATGCCATGCATCTTTTCTGACCACAACTCTGTGAAACTAGAAGCCAACCACAAGAAAAATTATAGAAAGACCACAATAACATAGAAGTAAAATAACATGAACTAAAGATGATTGGATCCACCAGGAAATAAAAGAAGAAATTAAAAAGTACACGGAAACAAATGAAAATGAAAACACAGTGGTTCAAAACCTTTGGGATGCAGCAAAGACTGTTTTAAGAGACAAGTTTGTAGCAATACAGCCTACCTCAAGAAAAACCTAAAATAACCTAACCTTACACCTAAAGGAGTTAGAAAAAGAACAACACCCAAAACCTAAAACCAGCAAAAGGAGTAGAAATAAATGACGTAGAAGCTAAAACAAACAAACAAACAAACAAACAAACAAACCCACTAGAACAGATCAATGAAACCAGGAGCTATTTCTTTGAAAAAACAATAAAACTGATGTCTCTAGCCAGACTTATCATGAAAAAGAACAGAAAAGACCCAAATAAATAAAATCACAAATGAGAGAGGAGAAATAACAAACACACAGAAATAAAAAAGATTAGAATATTATGAAAAATTATATGCCAACAAATTGGACAACCTAGAAGAAATGGATAAGTTCGTAGAAACATATAACCTACAAAAACTAAAATAGGAAGAAATGGGAAAGTTGAACAAACCAAATACCAGCTAAGAAATTAAAGCAGTAGCCAGAAAACTCCCAACAAATAAAAATCCGGGACCACACGGCTTCACAGGCAAATTCTACCAGACATTTAAAGAAGAGTTAATACCTATTCTTCTCAAACTATTCCAAAAATTAGAAAAGGAAGAAAAACTTCCAAAGTCATTCTATAAGGCCAGCATTACCTTGATACCAAAACCAGATAAAGACACAACAACAACAACAACAAAAGACAATTACAGGCCAGTATCTCTGATGAACATAGATGTAAAAATCCTGAGCGAAATACTAGCAAAGCAAATCCAACAATATATTAACAAAGTCATTCATCATGATCAAGTGGGATTTATTCCTGGTTTGGAAGGATGGTTCTGTTTTTGCAAATCCATCAACGTGATACATCACATCTAATAAAAGTAGGGTAAGAATCATATGATCATTTCAATAGACACAGAAAAAGAATTTGACAAAATAAAACATCTGTTCATGATAAAAACCCTGAACAAAGTAAGTTTAGAGGGATCATACCGTTACATAGTAACCACCGTCTATGAAAAGACCATAGCTAACATTATCCTCAATGAGGAGAAACTGAAGCTTTTCCTCTATGGTCAGGAACAAGACAAGGATGTCTACTTTCACTGCTTTTATTCAACACAGTACTGGAAGTCCTATCCACATCAATCAGACAACAAAAAGAAATAAAATGTATCCAAATCGGTGAGGAAGAAATAAAACTTTCACTATTTGCAGATGACATGATACTCTATATAGGAAACCCAAAAGACCACCAAAAGACTGCTAGAACTGATAAATCATTTCAGTAAAGTTGCAGGATACAAAATCAAGACTTTTCTTGCCTCTTGAGGGAGGCCTGTATTGCAATATACTTCCCTCTTAGGACTGCCTTTGCTGCATCCCAAAGGTTTTGAACTGTCCTGTTTTCTTTTTCATTTGCTTCCACACATATCTTTTATTTCTTCTTTAATTTCCTGGCTAACCCATTCATTCTTTAGTAGGATGTTCTTAAACCTTCATGTATTTGTGGTCTTTCCGAATTTTTTTTCATGTGGCTGACTTCAAGTTTCATAGAATTAGAGTCTGAAAATATGCATGGTATGCTCTTGATCTTTTTGTACTTGTTGAGGGCTGATTTGTGACCTAATGTATGATCTATTCTGGAGAACGTTCCATGTGAACTAAAAAATAGGTGTATTCTGCTGCTTTCTGATGTAATGTTCTGAATTTATCTGTTCAGTCTATTAGGTCCAGTGTATCATTCAAAGCCATTGTTTTCTTGTTGATTTTCTGCTTAGAAAATTCTCAAATACACAACCTAACCTTGCACTTAAAGGAGCTAGAAAAGGAAAAGCAAATAAGGCCTAAAGCCATCAGAAGGGAAATTATAAAGATTAGAGCAGAAATAAATGATATAGAAACAAACAAAGGAACAAAACAGAACAGATTAATGAATCTGAGAGCTGGTTCTTCAAAAGAAATAATAAAATTGATAAACCCCTAGCAAGACTTATCTAAAAGAAAAAAGAAAGGACCTAGATAGATAAATTCACAAATGAAAGAGGAGAGATCACAACCAACACTACAGAAATACAAACAACTGTAAGAGAACACTATTTATATGTCCACAGACTAGATTACCTAGGGGGTGACTGGGTGGTTCAGTTGGTTAATCATCTGACTTTGGCTAAGGTCATGATCTCAGGGTCCTGAGATTGAGCTCCATGCTGGGCTCCTTGCTCAGCAGGTAGTCTGGTTCTCCCTCTCCCTCTGCCCCTCCCCCTGCTGGTTCTCTCTATCTCAAATAAATAAAATCATAAAAAACAAAACAAAACTGGACAACCTGAGAGAAATGAACAAGTTCCTAGAAACCTACAAACTATCAAAACTGAAAAGGGAAGAAATAGAAAATTTGAACAGACTCATCACCAGCAAAGAAATTAAATCAGTAATCAAAAATAAAAAATCAAACAAAATAACTGGGCCAGATGCTTCCCAGGGGTATTGTACCAGCCATTTAAAGCAGAGTTAATACCTATTCTTCTCATACTGTTCCAAAAAATAGAAACGGAAGGAAAACTTCCCAACTCATTCTATAAAGTCAACATTACTTTGATTCAAAAACCAAAGACCCCAATAAAAGGAGAATTACTGGCCAATATCCCTGATGAACATGGATTCAAAAATTCTCAATAAAATACTAAGATTTCAAATTCTACAGTACATTAAAGAATTATTCACTACAATCAAGCTGGATTCATTCCTGGGCTGCAGAGTGGTTCAATATTTGCAAATCAATCAACATGATGCACCACATTAATAAAAGAAAGGATAAGAACCACGTGATCCTGTCAATAGAAGCAGAATTAGCATTTGACAAAATACAGCATCCTTTCTTGAAAAAAATCCCTCAAAAAGTAGGGTTAGATGGAACATACTTCAACTTCATAAAGGTCAAATACTAAAGACACACAGCTGATATCATCCTCAGTAGGGAAAAACTGAGAACCTTTCCCTATGGTCAGAAAAAGACAAAGATGTTGACTCTCACCATTACTATTTAACATAGTACTGGAGGTTTTAGCCTCAGCAATCAGACAACAAAAAGAAATAAAAGGGATCCAAATAGACGGGGAAGTCAAACTTTCACTCTTTGCAGTGAGATGATAGTCTATGTAGAAAACCTGAAAGACTCCACCAAAAAAATTGCTAGGACTTGTACATGAATTCAACAAAGTTACAGGATAGAAAATCAATGTGTATAAATCTGTTGCATTTCTATACACCAATAACAAAGCAGCAGAAAAAGAAATCAAGGAATCAATCCCATTTGCAATTGCACCAAAAACAATATTATACCTAGGAATAAACCTAACTAAAGAGGTAAAATATCTGTACTCTAAAAAGTATAGATCACTTATAAAAGAAATTGAAGAGGACACAAAGAAATGGAAAACCATTCCATGCTTATGAGTTGAAAGAACATTGAAAAAATGTCTATACTACCCAAAGCTATCTACACATGTAATGTAATCCCTATCAAAATACCACAGCATTTTTCACAGAGCTAAAACAAACAACCCTAAAATCTTTATGAAACCACAAAACACTCCAAATAGCCAAAGCAATCCTGAAAAAAGAAATAAATGTGAAGGCATCATGATTGCAGATTTCAAGCTATATTACAAAGCTGCAGTGTTCAAGACAGTATGGTACTGGCACAAAAACAGATGCACAGATCAATGGAACAGAAGAGAGAGAACCCAGAAATGGACCCACAACTATATAGTCAACTAATCTTAGACAAAGCAGGAAAAAATATCCGATGGAAAAAAACAGTCTCTTCAACAAATGGTGTTGGGAAAACTGGACAACAACATGCAGAAGAATGAATTGGACCACTTTCTTACACCATATACAAAAACATATTCAAAGTGGATGAAAGACCTAAATGTGAGATAGGAAACCATCAAATCCTAGAAAAGAAAGCAGGCAGACACCTCTTTGACCTTGGCTGTAGCAACTTCTTATTAGACATGTCACTGGACACAAGGAAAACAAAAGCAAAAATGAACTACTAGGACTTCATCAAGAGAAAAAGCTTGTGCACAGCAAAGGAAACAATCAACAAAACTAAAAGGCAGCCTACAGAATGGGAGAAGATATTTTCAAGTGACATATCTGATAAAGGGTTAGTATCCAAAATCTATAAAGAACTTACCAAACTCAACACCCAAAAAACAAATGATTTAATTAAGAAATGGACAGAAGAATGAATAGACTCTTTTCCAAAGAAGACCTCCAGATGGCTAAGAGACACATGAAAAGGTGCTCAATATCACTCATCATCAGGGAAATACAAATCAAAACCATGATGAGATACCACCTCACACATTAGTCAGAATGGCTAAAATTAACAACACGAGAAATAACAGGTGTTGGTGAAGATGTGGAGAAAGCAGAATGCTCTTGCACTGTTGGTGGGAATGCAAACTGGTATAGCCACTCTGGAAAACAGTTTAAAGTTTCCTCAAAAAGTTAAAAATAGAACTATCCTATAACCCAACAATTCCATTACTAGGTATTTACCTAAAGGATACAAAAATACAGATTTGTAGAGGTACATGCACCCCAGTGTTTATAGCAGCATTATCAATAATAGCCAAACTATGGAGAGAGCTCATATGTCCAACTGATGAATGGATAAAGAAGAAGTGCTATATATATATATATGTATATACAATGGAATATTACTCTGCCATCAAAAAGAATGAAATCTTGCCAATTGCAATGTTGTGGATGGAGAAAATGTGTTATGCTAAGTGAAATAAGTCACTCAGAGAAAGAAAAATGCCATATGATGCCAATCGTATGTGAATTTAAGAAACAAAACAGATGACTATATGGGGGTGGGGGAAGGAGAGAGGGAAATAAGCCTTAAGAGACTCTTAACTATAGAGAACAAACTGAGGGTTGATGGGGGGGAGGTAGAAGGTAGGAATGGGTTAGATGGGTGATGGGTATTAAAGAAGGCACTGTGATGAGCACTGGGTGTTGTATGTAAGTGTCAAATCACTGAATTCTACTCCACAAACCAATATTGTACTGCATGTTAACTAACTAAAATTTAAATTAAAAAAAAATTAATGAAAGAAATTAAAGACATAAAGAAATGGAAAGATGTTCCATGCTCATGGATTGGAAGGACAAATGTTAAAATGTCTATACTACCCAAAGTAGTCTACACATTTAATGCAATCCCTATCAAAATGCCAACAGCATTATTCACAAAACTAGAACAAACAACTCTAAAATTTGTATGGAACCACAAAATACCTGGATAGACAAAGAAATCTTGAAAAAGAAAAGCAAAGCTAGAGACATCACAATTCCAGACTTCAAGTTATGTTACAAAGCTGTAGTGATCAAAACAGTATAGTATTGGCATAAAAATAGACACATAGATCACTGGAACAGAAGAGAAAAATCCAGAAATAAAACTAGAATTATATGATCAATTAATATTTGACAAAAGAGGCAAGAATGTGCTTAGGAAAAAAAATATTTTCAACAAATGGTTTTGGGAAACTGGACAACAACATGCAAAAGAATGAAACTGGACCTTTTTCTTACACCATACACAAAAATAAATTCAAAATGGATTAAAGACCTAAATGTGAGACCTGAAACCATAAAAACCATAGAAGAGAACACAGGCAGTAATTTCTCTGACATAGGCTATAGCAACTTTCTTCTAGATAGGTTCCCTGAGCCAAGAGAAACAAAAACAAGATTAAACTACAGAGACTATATCAAAATAAAAAGCTTCTGCACAGCAAAGAAAATAATCAACATAACTAAAAGGCAGCCTACAGAATGGGAGAAGATATTTGCAAATGACACATCAAATATAGAGTTAGTTTCCAAAATATATAAAGAACTTTTACAGCTCAACACCCAAAAAATAAATAATCCAATCAAAAAATGGGCAGAAGACATGAACAGCCATTTTCCCAAAAAGGACATACAGATAGCCAACAGACACATAAAAAGGCTCTCATCATCATTCATCAGCAAAATGCAAATCAAAACCACAATGAGATATGACTTCACACCTGTCAGAATGGCTAAAATAAAAAATAAAAAACAAAAAACAAGTGTTGGTGAATATGTGGAGAAAAAGGAACCCTCTTACACTGTTGGAGGTGGGTAGGGAATGCAAACTGGTGTAGTACTGTGGAAAAGAGTATGGAGCGTTCTCAAAAAGTTAAAAATAGAAATGTCATATGATCCAGCAAGTGCACTACTGGGTATTTACTCAAAGAAAACAAAACACTAATTCAAAGGGATACAGGCACACCTATGTTCATAAGGGCATTATTTACAATAGCCAAGATATGGAAGCGGCCCAAGTGTCCATCAATCAATGAATGGATAAAGAAGTTGTGGTATATTGATATATATATAGATATACAATGGAATATTATTCAAACATCAGAAAGAATGAAATCTTGCCATTTCAAGGACACGGATGGTGCTAGAGCATATAATGATAAGTGGAATAAGTCAGAGAAAGACAAATACCATACGATTTCACTCATATGTGAAATTTAAGAAACAAACCAAGTAAGTAAAGAGTGGAGGGGGAAGAGAGTGAGAGGGACAAACTAAGAAATAGACTGTTAATAACTAGTGAGAACAAACTCATGGTTACCAGAGGGGAAGTGGTTGGGGAGGGGAGGTAAAATAAGTGATGGGAATTAGGGAGTGTACTTAAAATGAGCACTGGGTGATTAAAATAAAAACTTTAAAAAAGTAAAAATAAATAAAATAAAAAATAAAAAAGCTTACAGATGAAAACTCAGTATTATATATGGCCATTAGTGGCCTAAAAGAATAAATAAAATATGCAATATTTCAAATGAGTGAGCATTTTTATCTTTTTCAATGTAATCTGGACATGCATCAAGGAAGCTGGAACATTTAAGAATGACCTTGAAGAAAGGACACCATTTCAATTGTACATGAAGATAGGCACACTTGAGGAAGCATTCTATGTGGAGAAACCATATGTACAAGAACATTTATCAAAAGAAGGTGTCCAGAAGGCTTTCAGTAAGTTATTTGGGGTAAAACACAGGGTCCAGTAGAAGAATTGTGAGGAAAGAGACTTCAGAGTCAAATCAAGATTTCACTGGGAAGTACCTCAAATACTACCAGGGTCACAAATGCAGGGTAATATAGATATAGATATATATATAGATGTAGATGTGTTTATGTAATCCATTCATATACATGGACATTAAATATATACATATTCATATATAGAGTTCTAGATATGTATGCTATATATACACATAATCGGGTAAATATGACAATCCTTGTAAATCTATTCAAGAGGGATATTACTTAGACTTCTGTTTATGAAGAAGAGTTTGACAGAAATGTTTGGGAAATAAAAGAATATCAACAGGATGTAGAAGTAACAAGAATATAACAAATGACTGATGGGAGTAGTTTTAGTGTATGACCCTTAGAGGCATCAGCAGGGCTGTATATGGAACCAGTGGTGAGAGGAAGGACAGGGGTAGACTGAAATTGGATCACTCATTATATTTTTTTGCCTCTGTTCACTCAAACACAAACCTGACCCCACTGTGGAGTGAAATGTGATGTGAGGCTTCAAGCTACACAACTATATGTCTGTAAAAGACTCAAATTCAAATTTTTTTCAGAGGAATTACACTATTACAGCGTTTAATGCATTTATGAAGTCATGTTCAAAACATTAAAACATGTAAAATATTTTTCTTAATTATTTTAGTATGACATGAAGAAAACTTGAATAAAATTCTCTGTTTTTCAATAATATATACACATATTTAAGATGGTTATTTGGGGGTGCCTGGGTGGCTCAGTTGGTTAAGTATCTGCCTTCAGCCCAGGTCATGATCCTGGAGTCCCGGACTGAGTCCCGCATCAGGCTCCCTGCTCAGCAGGGAGTCTGCCTCTCCCTCTGACCCTCCCCCCTATCGTGTACTCTCTCTCTTTCTCTCATTCTCTCTCTCAAATAAATAAGTAAATAAAATCTTTTTAAAAAATGATTATTTGTAGTCCCACCTTAAGTCATTTGAACGCTAGGGCAATTATAACTGCCAAAACCTTTGAACACTAATCAACACATAGCAACATCTAATTTGCACATTTCATGATATTCTAATGGAAGAAGAACAGATGTTCTATGAATACTAAGGATTTCTCTTTAACATTTTTCTCAGTGAATCTATGACTTTCTTATTTCTCAGGCTATAGATCATTGGGTTTAACACGGGAATTATAATAGTGTAAAATAGAGAGTCCATCATATCTTGATCATCTGCCTGTGCAGATCTAGGGTGCACATACATGTAGAGAAGGGGGCCATAGTATAAGGAGACAGATAAGAGATGGGCTCCACAGGTAGAGAAGGTTTTCCTTATGCCTTGTAGAGACTTCTTTTTTAAGACTGTAAAGAGAACTAATGTGTAAGAGACAAGAACAGTCAAAATGGTAAAGACTTGTATTGACCCAGAGAAAATAAATACTATCAGATAATTAATAGAAGGGTCAGTACAAGAAATCTTAAATAATGGTATAATATCACAGTAAAAGTGATGTACTACGATGGAATTGCAGAAGGTTAATCTGAGTAAAAAAGAACTATGAATTATGGCATGAAGAAGGTCACCTAAAAATGACAAAAGCATCAGCTGGATGCATAGTGCATTGGACATAATCACTGGATAAAGTAATGGTTTGCATATGGTCACATAGCAATCATATGCCATTGTTGCCAACAGAAAACATTCTGTGGTTACACTGCAAAGGAAAAAAACTGTATCATGCATTCAGAGAGAGGGATCATCTTGCTCTTGGCAAAGAACTTGACCAGCATCTTGGGGGATACTGTGGATGATAACCAAGCATCCACAAATGCCAAATTCCCAAGGAATAAGTACATGGGGATGTGAAGCTGACAGTCATTCCATATGAGAGCAATCAGACCAAGGTTCCCCACAATAGTGAGAAGATAGATAACCAAGAACACCAGGAACAGGGGGATTTGCCACTGTGGTTCATATGTGAGTCCTGTGAGAATCAATTCTGTCAGCAATGTAGCATTTTCTTTTTCCATGTCCTCACTGGGTATTGCCTGAAATGAAATTAAATGAAAACAAAAAGTCATTCAATTTATAACATGAAATATAGGGAGGAGAGTTGAAATAAAATTATGCATCTCAGAAATACCCTCTCAATTTTGTGTGTTACCTCTGTAATAGATGGAATTGTTTGGGGGGCTTGGAAATAAATGCAATTATTTCAATTTTTAAAATGTTCCACAATGAACAGAATTGCGAAAATGAAAGACATTGTATGTGAGTGCTAAATTTATGGGATAGGATTGAATATGAAAGGGAAATTCTGTATCTAGGACATGGATGTAGGATGAAGGGGAAAGAAGCTTGAAGAACCTGGGCAATAAAATGAGTTGAATAGCATGTGAAGAATCTTAAACATTGTTCATCGGGAAAGAAGCATGCACTGAAAAAGAGTGGTGCTGTAAGATTTTTTAAAATGAATATATAGTAGTGTAGAAAATAGGCTGCAGGGAGGTGAAGTCGGGTCATGAATACTAGACAGGAAGATGTTACTCCTGTCCACTGGTTCTCAAACTTGGAATTCTCTGAGGAACTTTTGTACAAAATATAGATCGTGAGGCTTTCTTTAGAATTAGATCTAGTGGGTCAAGAATGAAATCTAATAATCTGCATTTTACACTTGCTTCCCAAGTGATTCAAATATGTGTCACATGGCTTGTCCATGGGTAAAATGACATTGGGATTGATGGGGAAGATGAAAAGAGAGATGGAAGAGTTCAGAATGTAGAGACACCACTTCTGTGACACATTGGAGGTGAAGGGGAGGTCAGTGAAGAATAGAGGAGACACCTGGTGATTGGGTAGATTTTCACTTACCCAAAGAAAATGAAAACACTAATTTGAAAGGTACAGGTACCCCTACATTTACTGCATCCTACTTAGAATGACAAATATACGGAAGCAACCTAAGTGTCTATCTATAGACAAATGAATATGCAAGATGTTGTCTGTGTGTGTGTGTGTTTATATATTTTTTTATTATTTATAGCTGTTAATAAAAATAAAAGGATAAAATCATGCCATTTGACACAATAGGCTATTACAGGCTACTCCATTAAAAGAAATAAATCAGAATGAGAAAGACAAATACTGTATGATTTCATTCATATGTGGAGTCTAAAAAAATGAATAGCAAGCAAAGAGCAGAATCAGACCTATAAATACAGAAAACAACTTGTTTGCCAGAGAGGTAAGAGGTGGAGGGATTTGCAAAATGGGTGAAGGAGAGTGGGAGATATAGGCTTCCAGTTAAGGAATGAATAAGTCACAGGAATAAAAGTCACCGCCTGAGGAATATAGTCAACAATATTGTAATAGCAATGTATGGTGACAGATGGTAGCTACACTTGTGGTGAGCATACATAAGGTATAAACTTGTCAAATCACTAAGTTGTACACCTGCAACTAATGTAACATTGTGTGTCAACTGTACTCAAATTTTTAAAAAATCATTGAAATTAGGATGCAGTGCCAGTTTGTAGAGAGAGTGTCCTCTGAACATCCATGTGGTATATACTTTGTCGTATAAGTCTACTACATACAATGACTTGGAAGTCAGTGGGGTAGCTCAAGGCATACTTATGTATGACCTATCTATTGGAGAATACACAAAGTGAAGAGAAGGGTGAGGAACTAAACTGACAAAGTATATTAACATGGTTATGGGGGATATATGTCATTTTTAGATAGCCAATCCTCTTTCTACCACATAATCATGGAGCCAGGCAGTCTACCACCCACTCTAGGAGCCAAAAGAGCTACAATTGACCTTCCTATTGCTCTAACAACTACAGTGAGGGGAATTGCAATGTAAGTTTGGCAACTGAAACTCATCTACACTGGATTTGGAATTTGGAGTGAGGGAGAAAAAGGGAGAAGGGAAAGAGAATTTGAGTTGCCAAGGCAGCCAAGGCACAATATGAAGCCTCCAGCAAATGCATCCTGCACCCACACCAATGACTCTGTCAGTGTGAACAGTGGCATTCCCACACAGCAGCGCTAACAGCAGCCCTCATGGAGCCAGTGTTGGGACATGATTTTTGCGTTGACAGACTGCCTTGCTTCCTTCTGTTGCTGCCCATTTTTTTTCCCAGCTGATTCCTTTAATCTCCCAGCATGTCTATATTAGATTCCATTCCAAAAAATATTTTCTTGTTGAAACTAATAGTTCTGACTGCAAGCAATAAAAGACAGGGAGAGACCAGGATAGGATACAGAGCAGAATGATCAAGAAGAGAAAGGAAACAGAACAGATGAGTGTCACAAACATAAAGAGAGGAAGATACTCAAGAAAAACAAAGTTATGGTGCCAATCACTTTAAAATAAATGCTCTAGTAGGACAAGGAGTGAACAGGTGTGACTGAACATGGAAACTAAGAGATTTTTAGTGGCTTTAGTGTGAGCAGTTTCCATCATATGATACAGTTGAGGCCAGAGAATAATGAGCAGTGAATGGGAAACAAGTTGCACAACAGTGAGCAGGGAAACGATATCGAATACTCCAAGAATGTGGGGGATAGTTGTTAGATGTCTGCTGTGGGTGGACAAATAAAACATTTTCCCCTAATATTGTTTTAATAAAGTTTTCAAAAGAGAGAAATGGAAAGGAAGACATCAAGAAGAGAAAGGAGACAAGAAGAAGGAGAAATGTTGGTGAAAAGATTAGGAGAGGGCGCCTGAGTGACAGTCAGTTAAGGCTGGATGGAACTGGAGGGGATTATGCTAAGTCAAGTAAGTCAAGCAGAGAAAGACAATTATCATATGGTTCCACTCGTATGTGGAACATGAGGAATAGCACGGAGGACCACAGGGGAAGGGAGAAACTGAAAGGGAAGAAATCAGAGAGGGAGACAAACTATGAGAGACTCTGAACTCCAGGAACCAAACTGAGGGTTATAGAAGGGAGGGGGCTGGGGGATGGGGCATGTGTTAAGGAGGGCACGTGTTGTGATGAGCACTGGGTGTTATACGCAGCTAATGAATCGTTGAACACTACATCAAAAACTAATGATGTACTATATGCTGGCTAATTGAACATAATAATAAAAAAATTAAAAAAAAAGATCAGGAGATGAAGGAAGAGAAATAGGCAGAGAATAACAGACACATGGATGGGTAAGTGTGAGAAAGACTACAGAGAAAAAAGAGGACGGACATCAGGGAAAGGCTATGAACAACAAAATAGGAAAGGCCCAGAGAGTTTTGGGGGTAAATGTTTATCTTAACTTTGGTTTTCATTTAAAGTTGTCAACATTGGAATCTTTTCTTTTTCTCTTTTTCAAATTTCCAAATGTATTTTCCTATAGAAAATGTGTATGCAAGAGTTTTTCAGTTTAACTTTATAAACTTCGTGCTGTTCATCTATATCTATATCTATATCTATATCTATATCTATATCTATCTATATATAGATATAGATACATATATATATACTAGCACTGCCTGAAAGTTCCATTCATATTTAAAAATTGCTTTACATTTTTTATTATAGTGACTAGAACTGATTTTTGTAGAAATCCTGCTGGTTTTACTTGAGAGCACTTTTTCTCCATCAGTTTTCTTAGCAGAATAAAATTGAGCCAAAAACCAGAGTGAAGTATAAGGGACATAGATAATCAAAGCCAGTAATTGCAGTCATTAAAGGCATATTTATTTGGAAAGGACTTCTTCCCATGCAATCCCAAATCACTAAACAATTGAAAATTCTCAAGTTCAATTTGTGTGTGGTACTTACCAAGGCATAAATGCTGGAGCTACAAGGGGACACTTATTGCCTATTTCTTGCAATATATATATATATATATATATATATATATATTATATTGATATATATATATATATATATATCAAAAAAATTCTTATCAGAAGTGGGATAAAGGATAGAGTTAATATACAAGTGGCTTACCTTAAAAATTTTAATCAGAAAATGTGATCAGTTAAACAAAATGGACCTTTTAATCAGAATGACCAGGAAGATTTATGTAGGAATCATTAAGCCCTGATGCTTAAATGCAGTTTAAATTTTAAATGTTTTACATTTTAGTTCACTACACTTATAAAGTCATTATAGTGATGTTAAGGGATGATAAAACATTGTTAAAGAAATTAATTCAGTCTCAGAGCTATTTTGCTTATCTAGATTATGGCTATAAACATAAAATATATAACTTATTCACTATTTGCTTTACATTATTCACCTGGTTTTTTTTTTGGTATGTGTAATTCCAATATGAAATTATTATAAACTTAACAGTATTTCAACTTTATATATAAAGAATAATGAATATTTTAAAAATAATTTCTGTCTTACCCATATCAGTGGCACTTTATGCCACTGCTTTCCACCAGAAATGTTACCAGTTTATCTATAAAATAGGTGTTGCTCTGAGTGCTTTGATTAATATGTTCTTATCTGAGCTAATCATACATGATTTTATTGAGGCCAGAGTTTAGATTCCCTACAGGAACCAACCCCAAAGAAAGTTGTCCTTCTCACAGAAATTGCAGCTCACGTTCCAGACTGCAGCTTACAGTCCAGACCTGAACTCCACAGTTGAAGCTGAAATCTGATGAAAAATCTTAGACAAAGGTCAGGGGAAGTGAAAAGGGAAACAAAGATAAAGAACCACAGTGAGAGGTGCCATAGCTCAGTGCTTCTCAAAATTTAACGTCTGTGAATCTCCTAGAGAGAGATCTTGTTAAAATGCAGATTCTGTGTGAGAAGGTCTGGGTAGGGCCTGAGGGTTTTCATTTCTTAACATGGTGATTGCTCTCTCTGGGCTTTTGTCATCCACAAGGCCTTTGTCCTTGGAGGGTCTGGATTTTCAGAGAGCGCAGATCATGGGAGAAGCACAGTGTAATAGAGTAAAAAGGGAGAAGCTGGGAGTAACCAGATGGGGCTGGGGAGGCCAGCATGAGTGCGATCACTCATGCCTTTGGAAGCTAGTTCAGAGATTTTGTTTTTTTACCCCAACTTAAAGGAAACAAGGGGTTTTGAACATGGTGGTAACATGTTCAGGCTTGCCTTTTGTGTATTAGCAAAGTAAGTTGTCAATGAACTTTCCTTCAGAAAAATAAAAATATACTTATTTGTGACATTGTGATTTGATATTTGAAGAGTAGAAAAATGTTCAACCTTCACATGAGACTTGATTGGCAGCTAGGGGAGAGCAAACAACATCTGTTTTGGCAGACTGATTAATCAATTTTTTTGCTTCCTTATCATTTTGCTTGTGAAAGCCAAAATAGAGGAGGGAAAACAGCATTGATAAAATTAATGTCATTCTGAAAACTTAGAGGAAGGGTGGAGTAAGCAGGCTGATGTGCAGAGGTGGCTTCAACATAAGCACAAAAGGTCTGTGATGCTGCTTCTAGTACGAGTAGTCTTCTCTTGGTCATTTATACAAGTGTGTTGTGGTATTTCATTGTGGTTTTCACATGTATTTCCCTGATGACACATTGTATAAAGCATCTTCTTATGTCCTGTTTTGATATCTTTATATCTTGTTTGGTGAGCTATGTGTTCAAATCCTGGCCAATTCTTTAATTGAGTTAATTTTTTGAGTTAATTATTTTCTAATTAGTATGTTTTGTGAATTCTTCATATATACAAGTACAAGTCATTATCAGATGTATGATGTGCAAATATTTCTCAGGAATCTTGATTGCTTTTCTTTCTCACAAAGATATCAAATTGGCCCATTACACGCATGGCATTATGATGTTTGATACCAGTGATCAAGAAGTAGCAACTGTTCTATGCTTCTTGGTAAGAAATGTGCATGACAGATGGTGAGAAATAAATCCAACAATATTCGAAGCACCTGGCTGGCTCAGTCCATACACGATGCAACTCTTGATCTCAGGGTTGTGAGTTCAAACCCCACACTGGGCATGGCGCCTACTTAAAGAAAAATTAAGAGACCTTGTACTTGAGTGAAATTCCTAGGGGGTCAGTGATATAGGGCATGTGGACATTTCCTTTCCGAGGTGAAGGATAAGTTGTTGCATCTGGCCTCTCCTGCAACCAAAAAAGAGTCACAACACCTAGTGGGTTCCTGTGGATTCTGGACACAGTATCATTCTCATTTGGGTGTATTACACAGGCCCATTTACCAAGCGACCAGATAAACTGCTAGTTTTGAGTGGGCTCAGAACAAGAGAAGGCTTTGTAACAAGTATAAGTTGCTGTTCATGGTGCTCCGCCAACTGGGCCATGTGATTCAGCAGAGCCAATGGTGCTTGAAGTGGCAGATGCAGTAGGGAGGTTTTGGAGCCTTTGATAGGCCTCTATAGGTGAGCCACAGTGCAGGCCATTAGAATTTTGGGGCAAGCCCAGCTATCCTCAGTGGATAACTACTCTAGTTTTAAGAAACAGCCATTGGCCTCCTACAGGCTCTTAGTTTAGACTGACGGCTTAACCATGGGCCACTAATTGAACATGCAACCAAATCTGCCCTTACAAGCTGGGTGTTATTTTATCTATCAAGACATTAAGTTGGGCATTCACAGGAGCACTCCACTGTGCAATGAAATGAAACTGCTGTATGCATGTAGGAGCCAGAGCAGACCCTGAAGGCACAAGCAGTTGCATGAAGAAGTGGCCTAAATGCTCAGGGCCCCTATTCCTGCTATACTGGCCTCTCTCACCTAGCCTGCACCAGTGGTCTCAGGGGGAATTCTTTATGATCAGTTGACAGAGGGGGGAAAAGATGGGGTCCTGGTGTAGAGATGGTTCTGCACAAAATGCAGACATCATCCAAAAGTGGACAGCTGCAGCATTACAACCCCTCTCTGTGAAATTCCTGAAAGAGAGAGGTGAATGGAAATCTTCCATGTGACACAACTTGGAGCAGTGCACCTGGTTGTTCACTTTGGAAGGAGAAATGGCCAGATGTACCAACCCATGAGTTATGACTAATGGTTTGGATGATCAGAGACTTTGAAGGAATATTACTAGGAAATTGAAGACAAGGAAATTTGTATGTAAGCATATCTCTCTGAATGGGCAAAAATCATGAAGATATTTGTGTCTCATAAGAACTATCATCATACCCTCCCCAGTGTCTCCTGAGATTAAGAATTTTCATATCAGGGCGCCTGGGTGGCTCAGTCGTTAAGCGTCTGCCTTCGGCTCAGGTCATGATCCCAGGGTCCCGGGATCGAGTCCCACATCGGGCTCCCTGCTCAGCGGGAAGCCTGCTTCTCCCTCTCCCACTCCCCCTGCTTGTGTTCCTGCTCTTGCTGTCTCTCTCTCTGTCAAATAAATAAAATCTTTAAAAAAAAAAGGAATTCTTCATATCAGTGAGGTCATATGATACATGTCTTTCTCTGATTGACTTATTTTGCTCAGCATAATACCCTCCAGTTCCATGCAAATGGCAAGATTTCATTCCTTTTGATGGCTGATAATATTCCATTGTATATATATATATACCACATCTTCTTTATCCATTCATCTGTCGATGGACATCTTGGCTCTTTCCACAGTTTAGATATTGTGGATATTGCTGCTATAAACATCAGGGTGCACGTACCCCTTCAGATCCCTACGTTTGTATCTTTGGGGTAAATACCCAGGAGTGAAATTGCTGGATAGTATGGGAGCTCTATTTTCAACTTTTGAGGAACCTCCATACTGTTTTCCAGAGTGGCTGCACCAATTTGCATTCCCACCAACAGTGTAAGAGAGTCCCCCTTTCTCCTCATCCCCACCAACATCTGTTAATTTTAGCCATTCTGACTGGTGCGAGGTGATATCTCATTGAGGTTTTGATTTGGATTTCCCTGATGCCAAGCGATGCTGAGCACTTTTTCATGTGTCTGTTGGCCATTTGGATGTCTTCTTTGGAAAAATGTCTGTTCATGTCTTCTGCCCATTTCTTGATTGGATCATTTGTTCTTTGGGTGTTGAGTTTAAGAAGTTCTTTATAGATTTTTGGATACTAGCCCTTTATCTGATATGTCATTTGCAAATATCTTCTCCCATTCTGTCGGTTGTCTTTTGGTTTTGTTGACTGTTTCTTTCGCTGTGCAAAAGCTTTTTATCTTGATGAAGTCCCAAGAGCTCATTTTTGCCCTTGCTTCCCTTGCTTTTGGCAATGTTTCTAGGAAGAAGTTGCTGTGGCTGAGGTCAAAGAGGTTGCTGCCTGTGTTCTCCTTTAGGATTTTGATGGACTCCTGTCTCACATTTAGGTCTTTCATCCATTTGAGCCTACTTTTGTGTGTGGTGTAAGGAAATGGTCCAGTTTTATTCTTCTGCATGTGGCTGTCCAATTTTCCCAACACCATTTGTTGAAGAGACTGTCTTTTTTCCATTGGACATTCTTTCTGCTTTGTCAAAGATTAGTTGATCATAGAGTTGGGGGTCCATTTCTGGGCTCTCTATTCTGTTCCATTGATCTATGTGTCTGTTTTTGTGCCAGTACCATACTGTCTTGACAATTACAGATTTGTAATAGAGCTTGAAGTCCAGACATTGGGGAGGGTATGTGCTATGGTGAGCACTGTGAATTGTATAAGACTGTTGAATCACAGACCTGTACCTCTGAAACAAATAATACATTATATGTTAAAAAAAAAAAAAAAAGGAAGAAGATAGCAGGAAGGGAAAAATGAAGGGGGGGAATCGGAGGCGGAGATGAACCATGAGAGACAATGGACTCTGAAAAACAAACTGAGGGTTCTAGGGGGGAGGGGGGTGGGAGGATGGGTTAGCCTGGTGATGGGTATTAAGGAGGGCACGTACTGCATGGAGCACTGGGTGTTATACACAAACAATAAATCATGGAACACTACATCAAAAGCTAATGATGTAATGTATGGTGATTAACATAATAAAAAAATGATAAAAAAAAAAGAACTATCATCAAAGGGTGACCTCAGCAGAGAACTACTTAAAAAATCAAGTAGATGGAATGACCTATTTTTGGACAATAGTCAGCTTCTTTCTTCCGTCATTTCTGTCATCATCCAGTGGGTTCATGAACAAAAGGATCCAGTGGCAGGGAAGGAATTCATGCATGTGTTCACATCATGGACTTTATTTACTAAGGCCACCTTGGCTACAGCCTTTGCTGAGTGTTCAATCTGCCAGGAGCTGAGATAACATTGAGTCGCTTATATATCACCATTTATTAGAATGATCAGCTAGCTACCCGGTGGCAGGTTGATTACATTGGAAAGTTTCCATCATAAAAGGGAAGTGGCTTTTTTTTCTCCTACTGGAATAGCCACCTATTCTAAATAAAGATTTATCCTACCTTCATTCATTGATTCTACCAAAACCAACATCTTGGGCTTAACAGAACTCCTTATCCACTATCCAGTATCGTAGGATTACATACAACATTGCTTCTGACCAAGGAATTTACTTCACAGCCAAAGAAGCGTAGCAAAGGGCCCATTTTCATAAAATTCACTGATCTTATCCTACTCCCCACCATTCTGAAGCAACTTGTTTGATAGAACGGTGGAATAGCCTTTTTGGAGACTCATTTATTGCATCACTAGATGGTGATACCTTATAGCGTTAGAGTATCTCCAGAAGGCTATATATTTTCTGAGTTTGCATTCAATGTATGGTATTGGCACCACTCACTGTTACCCCTAGGAACCCACCAGCATATTTTTGAAGGGCCCACTAGCATAATTTTTGCTTCATGTTCCCTTGATCTTATGCTCTGGTGGCCTAGAGGTCTTGGAGCCAGAGGGAGGAATGCTGTCATCAGGACACACAACAGTGATCCATTTAGATGGAGGTAGAAGCCAACTCCCCACTGAGCAGGAAGTCTGATACAGGGCTGGATCCCAGGACCCTGAGATCATGACCTGAGCCAAAGGCAGATGCTTAACAGACTGAGCCACTCAGGCGTCCCTGGAACATCTGGTATATGAAATGTCATTGAGAATGATGATCCCAAAAGTTAATTCTACTTAAAATTTCACTTTTTTAAATGAACTGAGGTCCCATCCATTAACATTATTTAAATGAGGCAATGGAGTTTTGATTGGCTATCATCAGTTTCAATCATGGTTTCCAAGAAAAGTTATTTAAAGGTCCACAATTCTTCATCCTTTGAAACAAATGCCCCATGGAAATTTGGACCCACCTTCCCAAAGTAGGGAGGAAAGTACAAAGCAGAGGGTAGAAACCTTTAGAATATTTGCAGATTGTGGTTAAGTAGGAGATAGAGAATGTGTAGAAACTCCATTTTGACTGGTCTCTAAATATTTTATTATTATAAAAATGTTGCTTCACTGCTTATTTTAAAACAGTGTTTCCTAAGTATGGTTTTAAACCAACAGCATTGACATTGCTAAATCAGAAACACTACTGATGGAGCCTATCAATAGGTTTTCACAAGTTCTCCACATGATCTTGATGCCCACTATAGTTTAAGAGGCACCCTTGTAAAAGAACAACATGAATGTCTATACCAGAGATATTTTGACATATACTGAATACACATACTCGATAAGATTTTGCTATAGCTTGTCTCCAACGCAGACACTGAGAAATACTGTTCTAGTGTTGACTGGCGTTTGTCTTAACCTAATTCTGTTGTTTCTTTGAATACAATCTAAGATAATTTTCTTAGCAATCTTCTGAACAGTAAAAAGTATTGTAAACTGATGAGAAAAGTGTATATATACTATATTATTTATATTTAAAGAGATGGAAGTATGACTTATTTTATTTTAAACATTTTATTCAAGATAATTAATGTATAGTATTATATTAGTTTCAGGTGCACAGTACAGTGATTCTATAATAGCATAGGTACTATACAAGGTCAAATGTGATCTAAGAAGAATAAATAAACTAACATGCTTCAAGTGAGTATGCATTCCTATCCTCTTTGTGGTAATCTGGAAATGCATCAAGATAGTAGTTAACATTTAAACTGATAGACCTTGAAGAAAAGACATCATTTCAATTACAAAATAAGATGGACAGTTGTGGGGTGGGATGGAGGATTTTATTCTCTTTGGAGAGACCCATACAGGCAAAAGGTTGAACTGAGAGAGTGAGATGTGTCTAGAAGGCTTTCAGTAACTGTGTGTATGGGTGTGTATGGGTTTAACACAAGGTCCATTAGAAGAATTAGGGGGAAAGGACTTTAACGTTAAACCAAGGTTTATTTAAAAAAAATTCAATTAACTCCAGGGTGAACAAATGCAGGGTGAAGAAGATACTTATTGATATATGGATATAGATGTAAGTGTAGATCTAAGTAGATCTATATCACATAATCTGGACTTACACACAAGCAAAAAATTTATGCATATGTATATATAGAGAGATCTACATAAATATACCATATATAATACTACCTGACCTAGTAGCAAAGACAATCTATTAAATGTTATTGAAAAGAGATATCATTTAATCTGAGCTAAATTTACAAAGTTCAGGAAGTAAGAGAGATTCAGCAAGAAGATAAGGATAAGTAATTAGAGTTTGCAAATCCCGGAAGTGGGTAGTTATGGGGATAACAGCCTCAGTGGTATCGGTGGGATTGTGTATGGAATCAGTGGTAGAGAGAAAGGGTAGGTGTGGATTGAAGTTGGATGACTCATTACACTTTGCAAATGGAATGTGAGGAAAACTAACATTTACAGACTTTGAGGCACAAAACATTCTCTCTGTAGGCATTTACTGTGACATTATATCATCTTAACATTATTTGGACTTCAGTAACATGCATTTAAAGCCCCTCATTGTCACCAGCACATTCCATATTATTGATTTCTTAATCTTTCTAGCTTAATTTTTTTTTTTTTTTACTTCTAGGAAATTTGAAACCATTCTTTCCTATTCAGTCACTTTTGTCTATGTCCACCCCAACTTAAATCCTCAGTTGAATCTGTTAGCTTTCTTTATTAGTGAAGTTGTCTAGATTGCCCAACAACATACAAACATGGCTAGAAAGGGCCTATAGAAGGCATCATAGAAAGTGAGAGGCAACTTGCCTCTAACTTCCTTTAAGAAGCACACTAAGTTAAGAGCATCTCTTTCGCTTGACGCTTTCTTCATTGTCTTAAAACCCTTGTCATTTTCTTCCCTCATTGCTCCCATTTCTTTTTATTTCTCTGTGATATCAGAGTTGAATCCACAAAAGAGGTAAAATTCTCCACGCCCCAAATAAAGTAGAAAGAGAAACCTTTTGATGGCTGGCAGAATTCCTGGGATTTGCCTCTGTTCACTCAAACACAAATCTGCCTCCACTATCCAGTTAAATGTAACATGGATTTTGGCTATACAGCTGTTTATGTATTAAAGACATCACAATCAAGTTCTGTTCAGAGGCACTGTGCTACTTTAGTACTTAATGCATTTATAAAGTCACACCAAAGAACAGACAATCCTGTGAAATATTTTCATTTTTGTTTTCTGCTTTAATTATTTAAGTATGATATGAATACTTGCTTAAAATTCCTTGTGTGATTTGAATAATATGCACAAATATTTTAAGGAGATATTAGGTTCTCCCACCTTAAGTCATTAAAAGACTAGCACAATTATAATTGTAAAAAAAAAATTAAATACTACTCAACTCATAGTAACATTAGTTGGCACAATTTTGTCATTTTAATGGAAGGAGAATAGATACTAGTATGAAATCTAAGCATTTCTCTTTAACATTTTTCACAGTGAATCTATGACTTTCTTATTTCTCATTGGATTTAAGAAAGGAATTATTATGGTGTAAAATAGAGAGTCCATCATATCTTGATCATCTGCCTGTGCAGATCCAGGGTGCACATACATGAAGAGAAGGATAAGAGATGGTCTCCACAGGTGGAGAAGGCTTTCCTTATGTCTTGCAGAGACTTCTTTTTTAAGATTATAAAAAGAATTAATGTGTAAGAGATAAGAACAATCAGAATGGTGAGCATCTGAATTGACCCAGAAAAAATAAATACTATGAGAATATTAAGAGACGGATCAGTACAAGAAATTTTAAATAATGGCATGATGTCACCATAAAAGTGATGTATTATGTTACTATTACAGAAGGTTAATCTGAATAAAAAGCCTATATGAATTATGGCATGAAAAAGGCCACCTTTGATGATGTCAAATGATGAAATCAACAGCTGCATGGAGAGTCTGTAAGTCATAATTCTTGGATAAAGTAAAGGCTTGCATACAGCCACATACCGATCATATGCCATTGTTGCCAGGAGAAAACATTCTGTGGTGGCACCAACGTAAAGGAAAAAAATTGTATCATGCATTCAGAGAGAGAGATCATCTTATTCTTGGCAAAGAAGTTGACCAACATCTTGGGGGATACTGTAGATGACATCCAAGCATCCACAAATGCCAGACTCCCAAGAAATAAATACATGGGAATGTGAAGGTGAGGATCATTGCAGATGAGAACAATCAGAGAGGTTTCCCACAATGGTGATGAGATATATAACCAAGAACACCAGGAACGAGGGAATTTGCCACTCTCATTGATATGTGAGTCCCGTGAGAACAAACTCTTCCAGCTCTGTTGTATTTTTAGTTTCCATATTTTTAATAGATGGCTTCTGAAATTAAATGTGGTATATTTAAAAAGAACATTCATTAAAGATTTATAAAAGACAATTCAGTGAGGGTAACTGAAATAAAATCATACAGTGGGCTGTAATTTCATTTATTCTAACAAGGCAACTATTTGTGGGAATTGTTATACTGGAAAAATACAACTATTTAAGTTCATACTATGTGCAGAATAAGCAGATTTGGAAGACAAGAAAAACATTCTGAACATGAGCAAATTTATGGGGTAACCATTGAATGAGGTAGGCAAATTCTGTGTGTAAGACATTGATGCAGCAACAAAAGTAAAGATGTTAGAAGGGCCTGGATTGTACAGTGAGTCAATGCCCTGTGAAACATCTTCAAATTTATCCTTCAAACAATAGGTTGGGACTGAAAATTTTAAGAAAGGAAGTGGCATCCTAAGATATTTATTAAATTAAATGTTTGGTTGTAGAAAATAGGCTGAAGGGAGAGGAAACTAGAGTAAAGGACACCAATCAGGAAGTTGTTATTATTGTCCAGTGATTCCCAAGCCAAAATATGTATCAAAATTATCTAGGACAGTTCTTGTACAAAATATAGATTCTGAGATATTACAATAGAAATTGATTTGGTAGGTCATGAATTGGTTGTAATAATATGCATTTTATAAATGTTGCCAGTTGATTAAACAGCATATGAAGTTCTTAGACTATGTGTGATATGACATGGGGAGTAATGAGGAGGACAAAGAGGTAGCTCAAAGTCAACCAGAATGTACAGTCACTAGGACTCAGTGACATATTAGATGTGAAGGGAGGTGGTCAGTGAAGGAAAAAGAAGACACTTTGTACCTGGGTAGATGGTCATCAAAAATTGAGACTGAGGACTCAGGTGTGGTAGCCAGTTTTTGCAAGGAACATTCTGGGCACATCTGGGTGAGATATATTCAGCAGTATGGTTTTATAAGAGCTTAATAGAAATGATGACTGGGAGCCATTAGGGTGACTAAAAACATAGTTATATATGATTCATCATTGAAGAGTGTGCATAAGGTAAAAAGAAGGAGGACATAGAAAGAAACTCAAAGAAGTTTTATTAAAGAGATTACAAAATGGGTATACATGATGTATTTGTTGGATAACATCTGATCCTATGTTCTACTACATGAGTCCTGGTGGCAGAAAAAGCTGTCATCTGGTCTAGAGGCCAAAAGTTATAGATGTTGACATTCCCATCCCCTAGCACCTAGAATGAGGGGACTTGATGTAGGTTTCCCAGTCAAACTCACCTACACTGGATTTGGAATATGGAGAGAAGGACACAAAGGGTCAGGGGAAAAAGAAGAGAGTTTTGATTACAAAATCAACCAAGGGAAAAGTAGAAAATGTATCCTACACCCACAACAATGGCATTATCAGTTGAGCTGTTGTATTCTGCATCCAGGAGCAAGGACAGAAGCTCTTATCAAGCTATATATACTAGGGACATGATTTTGGCTGTTTGACAGGCTGTCTTTCTGGCATTGTGTTCCTGCCCATTTTTCCAGTGGATTTCTCCAATCCCCTAGCATTTCTATATTAAAGCCAATTCCCACTCACTTAACCCATCTCCTCTTGCAACCAAGAGCTCTGGATTACACAAAACAAGAAAAGGAAAGACCAGTAAGGACACTGAGCAGAGTGATCAAAGAAACATGAAGGAATAGGAAAGGTGAGTGTTCCAGAATTAGAGAAAAACACTCAAGAAGGACAAAGTGAAGTACAGTGCCAAAAGTGAAAAGTGCTCTGGTGGAATAAGGAGTGATCAGCGATCATTAAGTGTGGAATTAAGAGATTCATAGTTGTGGGAAACAGAACGCCACAACGACCACTGGTGCATGTTCATTCAGTCTCCGAGATCTCTGAGAAAACTCGAGATTGCAGGGTTAAAAATAACCCGAAAGGATCAGAGTGAAATGCCCTTGGGATGTGTGTGGTCTGTTCTAAAGTACACAGCAGAAGATGTTTTGTAGATAGGAAGCCAGCTGTAAACAGCACACTGTGCATTCCCTTCTTTGTTCTCTTATCCTGTGTTAAGGTCCGAGTACAATGGTGTTTACAATTAATTGATCACAGCCAGTTACAGATTTCTTTACTCCTTCTCCACTCCCACTGCTTCACTTAACTAACCCTGTGTACGTGGAAGAATGTGCCTTATACTAAGCCCCTGCTGTAAATCATTATAGACCTATATCATCGTAGAAGGTATATTAGATTATGGAAAATAAACCTCAGCACCTCAGGCTGTTTGCTCGGGGTCCCCTGTGCCTCGCTATACTGTCGTCTTTTTCTCAGTTCCTTCGCCGCCCAGGTCCCCGACTCTCTGAGGTCAACAAGTGGTACCCGAACAGGGACCTGAAGCCCCCATCAAGGAGTGATCGGCCAGCGATAGGAACCCTACAGAAGGTGGTAAGTAGGAAAGTTTATTATAGGGTTATGGGGCAATCAAATTTGAAAACATCAGGTTTTGCTGCATTAATACATCATTTTCTTAAAGAATATGGAGCTAAAGTTACTAAGCAGTGCATAGAAAAATGTTTGGAAACAGTAGTTGAATATAATCCTTGGTTTCCGGAAGAAGGCTCCTTAGATGAGGAGACTTGGATCTGAGTGAAAAATAATGTCTTGAGGGCTATGAGACAGGGTGAAACGATTCCCCTTGATTTCTGGCCCATTTGGGCTTTAGTACGAGTGGTTATCAATACTATGGAAACTGGGATAAGTTATCCCCGGCTGAGGTTGCTAAAGAAACTACCAACTCTTTACATACATATGAATTAGACGATGAGACTTTAGAAAAGGCTAAGACTGAAAGTAAAAAAATTTCCTCGGCTTCACAGTCCCAGCCGTCACTCACGGCCCCTCCGGTTTTAACGGAGGACCCCACCGAAGATGATCAACCTCCCTCCACAGTAGATTTATTCCCTCTCAAAAGGTCCTCTTTAGCTCTCTCACCTCTCGAAAAGGAACTCCGACGGCAAGAGGCTAATGACCTATTTATGGCTTTCCCCATAGACTGAACACAAGCTGCTGGTCCCGTCTATGAGGGATTAGATTTAAATGCTTTAAGGGAACTAAAGAAGGCTTGCCACTTGTATGGACCCACAGCCCCTTACACTATAGAGATTTTGAAAGCTTGGGCAAATTCTGGGGAGTGGATCCATCATGACTGGCATATAGTTGCACGGACTTGCCTTAAGCCACAGGATTTATTGCAATGGAAAATGTGGTTATCGGACTCCCCTTATATGAAAGCCCGGGCGAATCGGGCTAACCCAGCCATGCACCATATTTCTTTTGAAATGCTCACTGGCTCTGGCCCCTTTTCAGGTGTTCAAGAGCAGCTGGTTAACACTCCACCTGCAGCCACAGCGCAGGAATCTGAAATCGCCCTCGCAGCTTGGGGAAAGCCAACCCCTTCAGGAGAAGTGGGGCAAAGTTACATAAAAATTGTGTAAGGCCCTACAGAAGAATATACTGATTTCATTTCTCGGCTCGAAATGGCTATTGACCGCCAAGTCAATAATAAACCTGCCAAAGAGCACTTGCTAAGACAGCTTGCTTTTGAAAATGCTAATGAAGACTGCCAAGTGGCCATCCGGCCACATAGGGAAACATGAGGCATTCTCGATTATCTTCGTCTATGGAGAAATATTGGCACTTTTACACATCAAGCTCGGATAGCCTCCCTTCAACTCATGGCCCCTTCCGATAGAAAAATTGCAGGTGCTCAATTATTCAAGAGCAATTGCAGGCAGGACATACAGAGCCTTCCCAATCTCCTTGGAACTCTCCTGTTTTTGTTATCAGAAAGAAATCAGGTAAGTGGAGTCTCTTAATAGACCTTCGGGATGTTAATCCCATCGTGGAGCCTCTGGGTGCCTTGCAGCCTGGGTTACCCACCCCCACATCCATTCCCAAACAATGGCCATTGATAATAATAGATTTTAAGGATTGTTTCTATACCATAGCCATTGACCCTGAGGATAAGGAGAAATTCGCCTTTTCTATTCCCAGCACTAACAGTAAGGAACCAATGAGACGATATCAATGGACGGTTTTGCCACAAGGCATGACTAATTCTCCTACCATGCGTCAGTATTATGTTGGCCAGGTCCTCAGACCTGTAAGAGATCATTATCCTCGATCCTATATCATTCATTATATGGATGATATTTTGCTGGCGTCACAAACTGAAACCGAATTACAAAATGTGTATCAGGCCACTTCCCAACATTTGACTTCCGCCAGTCTCATAATAGCCCTGAAGAAAATCCAAACAACTACTCGGGCTTCCTATCTAGGCACTGTAGTAGATAGAACCACAGTGAAACCTCAAACAATGCAAATTCGTAGGGATACCCTCCTTTCACTTAACGATTTTCAGAAACTTCTAGGAGACATTAACTGGATTCGCCCTCTCCTAGGGATTCCAACTTATAAATTGCAAAATTTATTTAACTCAGGACGCATTCACGCTATAAAATACCCTTGCGCTCTGCTAGGCAAATAGTCTCTTCCTGTCCTATTTGTCGACCTCTACATTTAACTGAGCATCCAGCGGGCGTCAATCCCAGAGGCACAGCTCCTGGATTGTATTTGGCAAACGGACGTTACTCATTTTCCCCCTTTCGGACGCCTCTGATATATTCATGTCACAATAAACACCTTTTCAGGATTTCTTCATGCTATTCCTTTGACGGGGGAAAAGGCTGGGCATGTCATTTCTCATTTGCTTGAATGTTTTGCTATTATGGGGTTACCTACTTGTATCAAGACAGACAATGGCCCAGCATATACTAGCAAAAAAGTATGAGAATTCCTTGCAGAATGACAAATACAGCATATCACAGGTATTCCTTATAATCCTCAAGGACAGGCTGTAGTAGAAAGGGCGTATGCCACCATTAAAAAACAACTCCATAAAACTATGTCTAAAAAGAAAGGGGGAATCTCCCCCTGAGACGTCATGACACAAACCTTATTTATTTTAAATTTTTTAAATTTATCCCAAGGAGAACCATATACTAGAGATGACAAACATTTCTCACCAGCCTCAATCTCAACTCAGGACGCACCCGTGTGGATAAAAAATGAGGAAAATAATTGGTTGCTCGGGAAATTAATTACCTGAGGCCCTGGTTATGCTTGTGTCATTCCAGATGGATCCAGTCGAGCAATTTGGATACCTCTTGGAAAGTCCGGCCAGGACTGGCGATAAAGACAACAGAAGAGCTCTCTCAGCCGCTGCAGGGATGGACTACCCAACCCCCTGTCCGAGAGATGGCAGCACTCTCCTTGAAGAGACCTCGAAGATGAAAGATGCCCCTGATAACACTCCCAACCTGGGGGCAACTGAAGACCCTCACTCAGAGGGCGGAGCGAGTCCTGGAGATGACCAGATCTACCAAAACCCCTGAACATTTGTTCCTGGCTATGTTAGCGGTATATGTTGCCTTATATTTCTCATAGGATACAGTACTCTCAAAAAACGAGTGAATGCCCAAAATCTCCATCACAGAGTGCTTATGACAGTGACTGTTTTGAAAAAAGAAAGGGGGAGCTGTGGGAAACAGAACGCCACAACGACCACTGGTGCATGTTCGCTCAGGCTCCGAGATCACTGAGAAAACTCGAGATTGCAGGGTTAAAAATAACCCGAAAGGATCAGAGTGAAATGCCCTTGGGATGTGTGTGGTCTGTTCTAAAGTACACAGCAGAAGATGTTTTGTAGATAGGAAGCCAGCTGTAAACAGCACACTGTGCATTCCCTTCTTTGTTCTCTTATCCTGTGTTAAGGTCCGAGTACAATGGTGTTTACAATTAATTGATCACAGCCAGTTACAGATTTCTTTACTCCTTCTCCACTCCCACTGCTTCACTTAACTAACCCTGTGTACGTGGAAGAATGTGCCTTATACTAAGCCCCTGCTGTAAATCATTATAGACCTATATCATCGTAGAAGGTATATTAGATTATGGAAAATAAACCTCAGCACCTCAGGCTGTTTGCTCGGGGTCCCCTGTGCCTCGCTATACTGTCGTCTCTTTTTCTCAGTTCCTTCGCCACCCCAGGTCCAGGACTCTCAGAGGTCGACACATAGTGGCTTTCATGAGAGCAGTTTCCATTTTCTGATAGAGTTGAGGTCAGAGAGTAATAAGAAGTGAATGGGAAACAAGGGGCACTGCAGTGAGGAGAATGAAATAGGGTGCTCCAAGGAATGTGGGGAGCAGAGGGGATCATCTGCTGCCCACTGAGTATCCATAGTGTGTTCATAGATGGATAGGGATAGGAAAGGCCAGGCCCTGAAGAGAGATAGAGGAAGTATCAGAGAAAGGCTGAAGATGAAATAAAGGGAAAAGCTCAGAGATTGGGGGTAAATGTTTGTCTTAATTCTGGTTTTCATTAAAAGTTGTCAATACTGGGTATCATTTCTATTTCTTTCATTCCAAATTCCAACTTTATTTTTCTATGGAAAATGCGTATGAAATAGAAACTGTCATTTTAATTTTAGGCCAGAAATTTTGTATTGTTCACAAATATACGAGCACTGCTGAAAGTTCTTTCCATATTTAAAAATTACTTTATCTTTGTTTTTACAGTAATTAGAACTGACTTTCTCTAGCTATTCCCGTTTTACTTGAGAGCCCTTTCCTCTCCACCAGGTTTTTAGCAGAATAAAATCGAACAAAAGACTGGAACCTAATCCAGGCAATCTAAATAGCCAATGCCAATGATTGCAATTGGTAAATGTATATTTATTTGGAATGGGTTTCCCTCCATACAATCCCAAACTACTAAATAATTGAAAATTCAAGTTCAATCATTGAGCCTTTATTAAGTCAGAAAGTAGAAAGAACCCTGGAGGGATATTTTCTTCATTTTTCCTCCTATGTATATATATAAATTACTCAATGAAATTATTGTCAGAAGTGGGTGAAAGGATACACAGGTGAACAGTTTAGTGATTTAACTTAAAAGCTTAATCAGAGAATGTGGTTAATTAAATGGAATAAACATTTTGAACAGAATCGTCAGAAAGACTTCTTACATGAGAAACATTATGACCTAAATCCTTAAACCCATTTTTAAATTGTCTAACATTCTAGTTCACCAAGCTTATCCTATGGAGTCATTATAATTTTGCTATGATTGATGATTAAAGAGTGCAATTTAGTCTTCGAGCCATTTTGCTTACCCAGATTTTACTCACAATAGTAAAACATTATTAGATTATTCGCTATTTGTTTTCTAGTTTGTTTCAAATTTTTATTTAAATTCTAGTTAGTTAATATATAGTATCATACGAATTGTTTCCCATTTTCAACCTGCTATTTGGTCATGTTATAAACCAAATCAAAATTATTTATAAACGTAACAGTATTTTTAACTTTCTATAAAAAACAATGAGTATTACATAAATCAATCTCTTACCAATACCTCTTAAGACATTATGGAGATCCTATCAAGGCTGGGCTTTCTCAAGTGGAAAAAAATTTTGTTGCACCAGAATGACCGTAGCACAGGCAGCAACTCTTTGCAAACTGATTCATTTTGGAGGCTTCATTTACGAAACTCAGCAAAATGCTGTTTATATAAATTTGTGTTGAACACAAGAGTCAACCAACTGTACAACTGTGTGCTTTTGCCAGAAGAAGACGGCGTGAAGAGCTAAAATTCCCCTAATGGCATCCAAGCGTTCCCTTTAGGACAAAACTAAGCTGTTCTTCTGGGCATTGCAGATTTGAATTTGTATGAGAAGTCCAGGAGTCCCATTGGGCATTACAGCCTGCGAGATCAAAAACATCATGTCACGTATACAGTTCTAGTTGCAACAGTAGAAATTGCACTTTATGCCCCTGCTTTCCACGACAAATGACAATTCTGACATGTTTATGCAAATCAGTATCTATAAAATAGGTGTTGTTCTGAGTGCTTTGATCAATATGTTCTTGTCTGAGCTAATCATACATGATTTATTTTAATCATACATGATTTTACTGAGGCCAGAGTTTAGATTCCCTTCAGGAGTCAACTCCAAGGAAAGTGGTCCTCCTCACGCAAACTGCAGCTCACATTCTAGACTTTGACCTGACTCCACACTTTAAGCTGAAATCTGATGAAAAATCTTAGTAGGCAAAGGTCAGGGGAAGTGCAAAGGGAAACAAAGATAAAGCACCACAGTGAGAGGTACCATAGCTCAGTGCTTCTCAAACTTTAATGCCTGTGAATCGCCTAGAGAGAAATCTTGTTAAAATGCAGATTCTGTGTCTGTAGATCTAGGAGGGGCCTGAGGGTCTTCATTTCTAACATGGTGATTGCTGCCTCTGGTCTTGTGTCATCCACAAGACCTTTATTGTTGGAGGGCCTAGATTATCAGAGAGCCCAGATCATAGGAGAAGCACTGCATTGTAAATGTGGCTGGCATGTTATGAGAGAAGCAGGCAGGAACCAGTTGGGGTCAGGGAGGCCAGCATATAGTCACAAGGGACCTTGGAGGATGTGTCAGGGGCTTTATTCTTTACCCTAACGTAATGCAAAACTATTGAGGGATTTAAAACTTGGTTCAGATTTGTCTCAACAGAGAAAGTTGCCAATGAACATTCGTTCAGAAAAATAAAACTTAATTTACTTGTTTATGACAATTTGATTTGATATCTTAAAAAAAAATTAACCTCCAGTTGCATCATGGCCAGCAACATAGGCAAGGAAAAGAGACGTATTTTTTGATAGATTTATTAATCCATTTTCCTGGATTTCCAACATTCTTAGAATGTTGATAGTGCAAGAGAAAGTGAAAAATTAGCATAGATGAAAGAGGATTCACTGTGAATATTCTGCAAAAGGGTTGAGTAAGCAGCATGATGAGCAGAGGTACTTTTTTTTTTTTTTAAGATTTTATTTATTTATTTGAGAGGGGGAAAGAATCCCAAGCCAAATCTGTGCTGAGCTGTCCAGGGCTCCATCCCATGACCCTGAGATCCTGACACGAGTTGAAATTAAGAGTTGGAGGCTTAACTGACTGAGCCACCCAGGCACCCCCAGAGGTAGCTTTTAACATAACAAAACTTGGCTGAAATTTCCTTCCCCCTTAAATGTTGTGTCCTTATCTCCTAACACATTTTGTTGTTTCACTATGAGTACAAAATGGATTGTCTTTTCAATTTCAGTTATTTTAATAGGTAGGTTGTAGTGTTTCATTGTAGCTTTAATTTGCATTTCCCTGATGATTAAGGATGGTTAGCATCATTTGGTGCCCTTATTTGACTTCTGTATGCCATATTCAGTGAAAAGTCTATTCAAATCTTTTGCCAGTTTTTAATTGGATTATTTGTTTTCTATTTTTTTAGTTTTCATAGTACTCCTTATATCTGAATATGAGTCCATTATCAGCTAAATGATTTACACATATTTTCTGAAATTCTCTGATTTGTCATTTTATTTTAAAAATATTTCTTGAACAGCAAGTCTTTTAATGAAGTTAATTATAAATTTTTTTTCTTTTATGGACGGTGCTTTTGGTGTTGTATTTCTTTGATTGTACATTTACGTCTATTATCCTTTTTTGTGTATTATCTGGATCAGAGTTCCTTTTTTGCATATAGATATCCAATTGTTTCTCCTTAATTTGTTGAAAAAACTATCTTTTCTCTGCTGAATTACTTTTTACCTTTGTAAAATCAGCTGTCCATATATTTATGGGTTTATTTCTGGACTTTATTCTGTTTCACTGATTTATTTGTCTATGTTTACAACAATACAGCACTGTCTTGATACTGAAGTTCTATATGAAGTCTTAGAATCAGATATTGTTAGACATCTAACTTTGTTCATTTTCAAAGTGGTCTTGACTATTAGCGTGCATTCTTTGCATTTCCATGTGAATAATAGAATCAGCTTCATCAGTTTCTATAAGAAATCCTACTGTGATTTTTATTGGGCTTTTATTAAATCTGTCGGTGCATTTAGGGAGAATTGACATTTTTTTCAATACTGAATCTTCCAACCCACCTTTCCATTTATTTAGGTATTCTTCAATTTCATTCAGAAAAGCTTTTTTTTTCTTTTTCTGAATAGAGATTTTGCACATTATTTGTCAGATTTACCACTGCTTTCATATGCTTTTAACTATTGTGCACAGTGTCCATACATACATACATCCACATGTTTGCAGATAGGGAAATTATGCAGTATACATACTTTTGTAAACTGCTATTCATGCTTAATACAGAGAGAGTGAAAGCTCTAGAGAAAGGAGTTTAAGTCCATACTCTGATACCTTCTGCATTTCCTTTTTTCCTTCTCTTAGGAAATTCGTTTATTAAAATAAAAGGACAAAGACCCCACCAAAAAGGAGAATTACAGACCAATATCCCTGATGAACATGGATGCAAAAATTATCACCAAAATACTAACCAACAATCCAACAGTACATTAAAAGGATTATTCACCATGACCAAGTGGAATTTATTCTTGGGCTGCAAGGTTTTTTCAATATCTGCAAATCAATCAATGTGATACACTACATAAATAAAAGAAAGAACAAGAACAATATGATCTTCTCAATAGATGCAGAAAAAGCATTTGACAAAGTACAGCATCCTTTCTTGATTAAGACTCTTCACAATGTAGGGATAGAGGGTACATACCTCAATAACATAAAAGCCATCTATGAAAAGCCCACAGTGAATATCATTCTCAATGGGAAAAGCCTGAGAGCTTTTCCCCTAAGGTCATGAACACGGCAGGGATGTCCATTCTCACCACTGTTGTTCAGCATAGTACTAGAAGTCCTAGCCTCAGCAATCAGACAACAAAAAGAAATAAAAGGCATCCAAATTGGCAAAGAAGAAATCAAACTCTCATTCTTTGCAGATGACATGATACTTTACATGGAAAACCCAAAAGACTCCACCCCAAAATTGCTAAAACTCAGACAGGAATTCAGTAAAGTTGCAGGATATAAAATCAATACCCAGCTTGGAAATCCCTTTTACAAAGATGGCGCCAAAAGTAAGAAGGAAGCCCCTGCCCCTCCCAAAGCCAAAGCAAAGGCTTTGAAGGCCAAGAAAGCAGTGCTGAAAGGTGTCCACAGTCACAAAAAAAAGGAAGAAGAAGAAGAAGAAGAAGAAGATCCACACCTCACCAACATTCCGACGACCCGAGACACTGCGCCTGCGGAGGCAGCCCAAATATCCTTGAAAGAGTGCCCCCAGGAGAAACAAGCTTGATCACTATGCCATCATCAAGTTCCCCCTGACTACTGAGTCAGCCATGAAGAAAATAGAAGACAACAACACACTTGTGTTCATTGTGGATGTCAAGGCCAATAAGCACCAGATCAAACAGGCTGTGATGAAGCTCTACGACATTGACATGGCCAAGGTCAACACCTTGATCAGGCCTGATGGAGAGAAGAAGGCATGTGTTTGACTGGCTCCTGACTACGATGCTTTGGATATTGCCAACAAAACTGGAATCATCTAAACTGAGTCCAGCTGGCTAAATCTAAATATAAATTTTTTCACCATTAAAAAAAATAATAAAATAAAATAAATAAAATCAACACCCAGAAATCAGTGGCATTTCTCTACACAAACAATGAGACAGAAGAAAGAGAAATTAAGGAGTCGATCCCATTTACGATTGCACCCAAAACCATAAGATACATAGGAATAAACCTAACCAAAGAGACAAAGGATCTGTACTCAGAAAACTATAGAATATTCATGAAAGAAATTGAGGAAGACACAAAGAAATAGAAAAATGTTCCATGCTCATGGATTGGAAGAAGAAATATTGTTAAAATGTTGATGCTACCTAGAGCAATCTACACATTCAATGCAATCCCTATCAAAATACTATCAACTTTTTTTACAGAACTGAAACAAATAATCCTAAAACCTGTATGGAAACAGAAAAGACCCTGAATAACCAAAAGAATGTTGAAAAAAGAAAACCAAAACTGGTGGCATTGCAATTCTGGACTTCAAGCTCTATTACTAAGCTGTAATCATCAAGACAGTATGGTACTGGCACAAAAACAGACACATAGATCAATAAAACAGCATAGAGAACCCAGAAATGAGCCCTCAACTCTATGGTCAACTAATCTTCGACCAAGCAGGAAAAAATATCCAATGGAAAAAAGACAGTCTCTTCAACAAATGGTGTTGGGAAAATTGGACAGCCACATGCAGAAGAAGGAAACTGGACCAGTTCCTTACACCACACACAAAAATAGACTCCAAATGGATGAAAGACCTCAATGCGAGACAGGAATCCATCAAAATCCTTGAGGAGAACACAGGCAGCAACCTCTTCAACCTCAGCTGCAACAACTTCTTCCTAGAAACATCACCAAAGGCAAGGGAAGCAAGGGCAAAAATTAACTATTGGGACTTCATCAAGATAAAAAGCTTTTGCACAGCAAAGGAAACAGTCAACAAAACCAAAGACAACCAACAGAACCAGAGAAGATATTTGCAAATGTCTTATAGGATAAAGGGCTAGTATCCAAAATCTATAAAGAACTTATCAAACTCAACAGCCAAAGAGCAAATAATCCAATCAAGAAATGGGCAGAAGACATGAACAGACATTTCTCCAAAGAAGACATCCAAATGGCCAGCAGACACATGAAAAAGTGCTCAACATCACTCAGCATCAGGCAAATCCAAATCAAAACCACAATGAGATACCACCTCACACCAGTCAGAATGGCTATAATTAGCAAGTCAGGAAACGACATTTGTTGGTGAGGATGCAGAGAAAGGGGAACCTCCTACATGTTGGAGGGAATGCAAGCTGGTGCAGCTGCTCTGGAAAGCAGTATGGAGGTTCCTCAGAAAGTTGAAAATAGAGCTACCCTATGCCCCAGCAATTGCACTACTGGATATTTACCCCAAATATATAAATGTAGTGGTCCAAAGGGGCATGTGCACCCCAATGTTTATAGCAACAATGTCTACAATAGCCACACTATGGAAAGAGCCTTGACGTCCATCAACAAATTAATGGATAAAGAAGATGTGGTGTATATATACAATGGAATATTACACAGCCATCAAAAATGAAATCTTGACATTTACAAAGATGTGAATGGAACTAGAAGGTGTTATGCTAAGCAAAATAAGTCAATCGGAGAAAGACAATTATCATATGATCTCACTGATATGTGGAATTTAAGAAACAAGGCAGAGGATCATAAGGGAAGAGAAGAAAAAATGAAACAAGGTAAAACCAGAGGGGGAGACAAACCATTTCTTTTTCTTCTTTTTTTTTTTAATAAGATTTTATTTATTTATTTGACAGAGAGAGAGGGAACACAGCAAGGGGAGTGGGAGAGGGAGAAGCATGCTTCCTGCCTAGCAGGGAGCCCGATGCAGGGCTCAATCCCAGGACCCTGGGATCATGACCTGAGCCGAAGGTAGACACTTAATGACTGAGCCACCCAGGTGCCCCCAGAGGGAGACAAACCATAAGGGACTCTTAATCATAGGAAACAAACTAGAGTTGCTGGAGGTGGAGGGATGGGATAACTGGGTGATGCACATTGGGAAGGGTATGTGTTGTAATGAGCACTGGGTTTTATATAAGACTGTTGAATCACAGACCTATACCCCCGAAACAAATAATACATTATATGTCAATCAATTGAATTTAAATAAGAAAAAAATTTAAGAAAAAAAATAATAAAATAAAAGGAGATACTAATATGATATATGAAATAACTAGATTCTGGTGTGACCACATGGGTGTGTTTAGGGAGCATCCATAGGTCAGTCTGTGCCTTTGACTTACCATTGCTTTTCTCCCCTTTTAGCAGAAATGCCAAGTAGTTCCCCCAGGCATGCTCTCCTAAAACAGGCCCAGTCATCTCTCTCTCCATCCTGACCAGAAAAGTAAACTTTTTCATGAACTTTTCCTGCCAAAGATGGCCAGCTTCATTTTACTTCTTCTTCAAACTGGCCACCCGGCTTTGGTCTAGCCAATCCCATGCTAGCCTTGTGCACCAGGGGTAACATGTTCTCCTCTGGCTCCATTTCTTTAACACTAGAAATCAAGATTCAAAGTGGACTTACAGGGTAAAGCCCCTTGAACCTTTAGTCTAGGCCATAATTTCCTGTGTTTTTTTGGTTTTGGTTTCTGGTTTTAGTTTTTTTAAGTACAAAAAGCTGCTTTTATTATAGCACAGGGACAGGACCTATGGGCAGAAAGAGCTGCATTGTGATTGTGAGGAGGGATTGATTATATACTTTTAAGTTGGGGGAGGTAGAGAAAAAGGAAGAAAGGAAGTCTCCAAAGGGATTTTCATAAGTTAAAGATTTGTGTGTTATTTTGACCAAAGCTCAGATAACAATATATTTTTACTTACTATTCTCTGCACTTATTTCTTTTTTCTAGAACATCTAAAAGGTTTATGTACTACTCCCCAAAACTCTTGGAAGATGATTTAGCTACTTCTGCTTATCTGTTTTATATAAAATATATGGACTTGGGCTTTTCTTTGAAGACTTTTAACCAAAAATTCAAATTAAAAAACACACACACACACACACACACAAGTATTCAGGCTACTGTTTCTTCTTTAAGAAAAAAAAAAAAGATTTTATTTATTTATTTGACACAGAGAGGGAGAACACAAGCTGGGGGAGCGGCAGGCAGAGGGAGAGGGAGAAGCAGGCTCCCAAGGAGCAGGGAGCCCGATGCGGGACTCGATCCCAGGACCCTGAGATCATGACCTGAGCCAAAGGCAGTCGCCCTACCAACGGAGACACCCAGGCGCCCCAGGTTACTGTTTCTTATTAAATAAGCTTTGGTCGTTTGTATATTTTCAGGGAATTTGTTCATTTCATCTAGTGGACATAATTTTTGTACATAAAGCTATTCAAGATATGTATTTAATGTCCTTTAAACATTATAGCATCTGTAACAATGTATCTTCTTTCTCCAGATATTTGCATTTTAGGTCATTTAGTAACTTAAGTCTCTTCTTTTCTTGGCCAGTTTGGCTAAACCTTATCAGTTTTATTGATCTTTTCAAAGAACAAGGCTTTTCATTTCTTTGATTTTTCCTTATTATTTTTCTTTCAATTTAATTGATTTCTGCTCTTAATTTATAAATTTATTTTTACTTGCTTTGGATTCAATTTGTTCTTTTTACAGTGTCTTAATGAAGAAGGTTTGAACATTAATTCAATCCTTTTTTAATTTAAATTGAATTAACCAACACGTAGTACATCATTAGTTTCAGATGTAGAGTTAAGTTATTCATCAGTTGCATATCACACCCAGTGCTCGTCACATCACTCTTTTTTCTTTTTTAATATAAACATTTAATGATATAAATTTCTCTCTAAGCACCATTTTAGCTATATCCCACACATTTAAATATTTGTATTTTCATTTTCATTGTATTTAAGATATATTCTTCTTTCCCTTGTTACTATTGCTTTGATCCATGGGTATTTAGAAGGCTCTTTAAAAAAAAAAAAAAGATTTTATTTTTAAGTAATCTCTACACCCAACATGGGGCTTGAACTTAACAACCCAGAGATTAAGACCTGCATACCACCGACCGAACCAGCCAGGCACCCCTAGAAGGATGGTTTTTAATTGCCAAATATATAGAGATTCTTGGATATCTTTGTCTTATTGATTTCAAGTTTAATTCTGTTATGCTTTATATTTTGCATTAATTCCATTATTTTAAATATTACCCAGAATCGGGTTTATTTTAGTGAACATTCAATGTGCACATAAAAATACTGTATGGCTGCTGTTTGATGGAATATTCTATAAATATCATGTTAGTTGATAGTATTTTTTAGGTCTTCTTTACTCTTACTGATGTTCTTTCAACTTTTTTTTATCAATTATTGAAAAAGGAGTACTACAGTCTTACTCTATAATTGTGAATTTATATATTTCTTCTTTCCATTCTATCAGTTTTTATTTTAAATATTTTGAAGCTCCATTGTTCAGTGCTTACATATTTAGTATTATTTTGTCTTCTTGATAAACTGAACCCTGTATAATTTTGCAATGTCCCTCTTTATCTCTGGTAATATTTCTTGATCTAAGGTCTATTTTGTTTGATAGTCACTCCAGCTTTCTTTTGATGAGTGTTTGCATAGTGGATCTGTTTTCCATCCTTTTACTTCTAATTTAATTAAGTCTTTATATTTGATGTGTGTTTCTTCTGAACTGTATTTAGTTAGATCGTGCTTTTGAATCCAATCAGATAATCTGTCTTATACTTGGTATATAATGCCATTTATATTTAATGAAATTATTGATGTGGTTGGATTAAAAACCATCATTTTAGCTAACATGATAGATGTTTTTCTGTCCATTATAACTGTTCTTCATTCTCCTTTTTTTCTTTTCATGCCTGCTTTTGGACTAATAGAGACTTTTTTAAAAAGATTTATTTATTTATTTTAGGGAGAGAACAAGCAGAGGGGAGGGGCAGAGGGAGAGAATCTTAAGCAGACTCTGCGCTAAGCACAGAGCCCAACTTGGGGCTTGATCTCACAACCCTGAGATCACGACCTGAGCCAAAACCAAGAGTCAGACAGCTAAATAACTGTGCCACACACGCACCCTGGATTAATAGAGACTTTTTTGTGATTTCATTTTATATCCACATTTGGCTTATTATTTACACATTATCTACTTTTTGGTGGTTCCCTTAGGATATACAGTATATCACTTTAGTTAATCACAGTCTATCTTCAAATAATATTATGCCAAGTAATAATTATGTCATATTGAAATAAGATAGTACAGGTATGCCTGATTCCTGTATAAAATATACAGTACTACCTTAAGGGAGCAGGGGCATCTTAGTTCGTGTTTTGCTAGACTCTGAAACATGATTTGAGTGCAAATAATTTATTTGTGAATAGTTGATGAGTGAGAAAGTGAAGAAGTGAGAGAGGAAAGGAAATGTACCCAATAAAGTGTAATTTATAAACCAGTTACAACAGTGGGCAGCCAAGTTTAATCATTTTTTGGAAACACCAGAGGCCACGAATTTCAAAAAGTTTATATCAACCAAAGGGCAAATGATTGGGGATATTTATTCACCAACTACCATCAGTCATTGGTTAATAGATGGTCTGGAGGAGATTCTAGAACATTCATTTCCCAGTTCTTCTAGTCTGCCTTAAGTAAGGGTAGAATAGTTCTGGCCATCAGAGAGAGCCCTCAGATGCAGAAGTACAGCTAGAGAAGATATGGGCAGCTATCAATAGTACCTGTGATAGGAATCAATGAGCAGTGTGATCTGTGACTTACAGTGTATGAGCCATTCAATGCTAACTATTATAGCAGGTCTGAATATCTCTCAAGCTGCCCATTCTCAAAAACCTAAAGTTGTGGTTATTCCAAAAAATAACCAAAGAAATGATTAAACTTGCTTTTATAGGCTTAGAAAAGCAGAAAACACTGTCTCCTAGTGAGTCATAGGACACAGTTTATACTACATAACACTTACATAGGGTCTCTTAATTAAAAGGGAGTATCCTCTGATATTTGCCAAAATTCCACTGAAAGAGTGATGGGATATTATTTAATTTATTTTATTGTCTTTGAACTCTAACTGAATGCTTATAATACAGTTACCAGTCACACTATCATCATCTACTGGTTCATTGCTTACAGCGTCTCATACAGGCAGCCAGCCACACAATACTGTGTCATGAATACTGCCTCTGAGTTAAGCAGTGCACTCAGACTGCAGGGCCATGCGCAGTTGCTCTGCATACAGTTTGTCCCAATACTCTTCATGGAACCCAGTATTTTTTTCTCAATAGTTTATAAATGTTGTCCCATTGTTTTTGTATTCTCAGTGCAGCAGACAAAACATTACTGTATTTATCTTTCCTTTATCAGTAACCCAGTCTCTCTGTCTAGAAGGTTGTAGATATGCTCTTTACCCCTGGACTCTGGGACTCTTTGCCAGGAACATATGCTTATGGTTGGGATGCTATAAGTGCTGTCCACTGATGATTATTCAGCTTAGGAATCCAAGATTTCATTTGTTTCTAGGAAATGGCTTGATGATCTGTATTTCAGACTGATTCTGACTTGCCGATTCCAGAATCAACAGCTTTTAAGCTGATGTAAACATACCATAGATCCCTTCAGTAGGAGGTTCTCTCCTAAAATACTTTTGAAAGATAAATACTCCAATATATGAAATTTTCTGATGAGTTTGAATATTACTATGGTTTCACAGCACCTGTATTTTGAAGTAACAGTGTCCTTATTCACAAATCTAAATCTTTCCCCTTGCCTAGTTGAAGAGAGGACAGAGGACCTTGCAGAAACATGGATAGAATAGGCATTTAAATCTCCATCATCACCAAAGATGCCTCTATTATGTCCTTCCATTTCTATGACAAGGACCATTTTCTCCCAACTGTATTTGATTTGTAGAAATTTTGAATTCAATTGGCTTCAATGTGTACACTCTTCTTGTCACTCCCTGTTTAGATCGCCCATCACATTGATGTAATCATTTTAAGTTCATGTTCTTTTTGTGCCCTGTAAAAAGCTCTTTCAAAAGTCTGAAACAGGCAGAGCTAACTTCAGTCTTGGCCTTGTATCTTCCTGCCTTGCATTCCTATTATGTCTATTCATCAGATTTTCTGTATACATGATTCTTCCTCTTAATTCTTCCCTATGGCTCAGCAATATCAAGCCATCACCTAGAGATTTTGCAACAGTAATAGGTAGCCACAGATAGTACAGACTCAAATGAATTATACATTTGCCACTTCAGAGTTCCTTTAAATTTATTTATTTATTTATTTTTTAAAAAGATTTTATTTATTTGAGACAGAGAGAATGAGAGAGACAGAGAGCACATGAGAGGGGGGAGGGTCAGAGGGAGAAGCAGGCTCCCTGCTGAGCAGGGAGCCCGATGCGGGACTCGATCCCAGGACTCCAGGATCATGACCTGAGCCGAAGGCAGTCGCTTAACCAGCTGAGCCACCCAGGCGCCCCAGTTCCTTTAAATTTAGACGTCCAACAGAGAAAGTCACTATACATTCCTGTGGAGTAGCCAATGAAAGAAAAATAAATATTACACTGGAAGTTTTCATAATCACTTCAGAAATAAGAACCCTTCCATATTGGCACCTACCCAAATTAAGATATATTGCATTGTCTAACCAAAGAACTAAATTATTTTTACTTGAGTAATAGTAAATGTGTAAGAGATTATAAGAGTAGTAACTATGTAAATTTATGTTTCTGCTTTATTAAACATGAAAAGATACAGTATACTCCTAATATCTGAGGAGATATGTCCTCAGAGATATGAGATGTCCTAGGAGATATGAGGAGATTGCGGGTATTGGAAATCTTCCAATACCCGCAAATTCTGAAATACCAATATTGCCAATAATTTCCATGACAAAAGGTACTATGTATTTTCATACAATTGAGCCATACTTTTATTCAATAGTTTACTTTTTATTTTATCCCAATTATGATTCTTCTCAGTAAAATCCATCAATCTCCTATATTTTCTTCACTACAAAGAAGATTTTCTTTCTTCAGGGACAGTTTCCTCCAAGAAGTCACTTCACGTGAGTCTCTGAACAGTTGAAAAATAGCAAGCTTTTTGTTTCTTTCAAGTTTTTTTTTAAAATTCCAATTTGTTAATATACAATGTAATATTAGTTTCAGGTGTAGAATTGAGTGATTCATGACTTACATAACAACACCCGGTGCTCATCACAAGTGCCCTCCTTACTACCCATCACCCATTTAATGCATCCTCCCCACCCTCCAGCCACCTCCCCTCCAGCAAACTTCAATTTGTTCTCTATAGGTAAGAGTCTGTTTTATGGTTTTCCTGTCTCTTCCCCACCCCATGTTCATCTGTTTTGTTTCTTAAATTCCACATATGAGTGAAATCATATGATATTTGTCTTTCTCTGACTGACTTATTTCACTTAACATGATACTCTCTAACTCCATCCATGTTATTGCAAACAGCAAGATTTCATTCTTTTTTTGTGGCTGAGAAATATTCCATAGTATATATATATATATACCACTTCTTCTTTATCCATTCCTCAGTTGATGGGCTCTTTCCATAATTTGTCTATTATTGATAATGCTGTTATAAACATCAAGGTGCATGTATCCCTTTGAATCAGTATTTTTTATCCCTTAGGTAAATATCTAGTAATGCAATTGCTGGACTGTTTCTTTCACATAAACAAAAATAAATTCAAAATGGAAAAAGACCTAAATGTGAGACAGGAAGCCATCAAAATCCTAGAGGAGAACATAGGCAGCAACCTCTTTGACCTCAAGTGTAGCAACTTCTTACTAGATATATCTCCTTAAGCAAAGGAAACAAAAGCAAAAATCAACTATTGGGACTTCATCAAGATAAAAATCTTCTGCACAGTGAAGGAAGCAATCAACAAAACTAAAAGGCAACCTTTGGAATGGGAAGAGATATTTGGAAATGACATATCTTATAAAGGGTTAGTCTCCAAAATATATAAAAAACTTATACAACTCAACATGCAGAAAATAAATAAACCAGGGGCACCTGGGTGGTTCAGTTAGTTGAGCATCCAACTCTCAGCTCAGGTCTTGATCTCAGGGTTGTGAGTCCAAGCCCCAGTTAAAAAATGGGCAGAAGATATTAATAGACAATTTTCCAAAGACATATAGATAACCAACACATATGAAAAGAGGTTTAACATCACTGATCATCAGGGTAATACAAATTAAAATGACAATAAGATATCACCTCACACCTGTCAGAATGGCTAAAATTAACAACACAGGAAAAAACAGATGTTGGCGAGAATATGGAGAAGGGGGAACCCTCTTACACTGTTAGTGGGAATGCAAACTGGAAAAGCAGCAAGACTTTTGAGATGTAGACCCTAGACAATTGTCTTGGCTCAGTCACAACAGCTTCAACAAAGAAACATGCAAATGTCTGCCACAATAAAATTTTAAACTATTACATCTAATTTAGAGGAAATTTACAAAGAGTAAAAAAGCACAAATTCTAAAAACTTAATTTTAAAAAGATGTTCTATTTTTCATAAAGAATTCAGTTTTCTGTGATATTAAGATCATCTTCCACTGAAACAAATATCCACTGAAGTTGACTTTCATCACACAGCACTCAGAAACTGCCTTAGTCATTGCCTTCTACTAAACTATAAAGCCAGGGCTAATTTGCATAACTTCAGATCCCTTGTGTTTTGCAGAGTTTGGAAAAAGCAAGTTTAAAATTTGTCTTAAGAACTATTTATGTATTGGGCTCCTGGGTGGCTCAGATGGTTAAGCGTCTGCCTTTGCCTCAGGTCATGATCCCAGGGTCCTGGGGTCAAGTCCCACATCGGGCTCCCTGCTCCTTTGGAGCCTGCTTCTCCCTCTGCCTCTCTCTCTCTCTGTCTCTCATGAATAAATAAATAAAATCTTAAAAAAAAGAACTATTTATGTATTTATTATTCTCCTCAAGGCACCTATCACCTCTTGGTTTCTCAGACTGTAAATAAAAGGATTTAGCAGGGGAATTATTATTGTATAAAATACAGAATATATTTTATCTTGATTTTCAGCTCGTCCAGACCCAGGACACACATACATGAAGAAGAGAGTGCCATAGAACAAAGAGACAGAGAGCAGGTGGGCACTGCACGTGGAGAAGGCTTTGCTTCTGCCCTTTTCAGACTTCTTTTCCAGAATGGTGAAGAGGACATAGGAGTAAGAGATGATAATTGTCATAAAAGTGAAAGATTGTATAAAGACTGAAAATATAAAAATCAGGAGCATATTAACTCTAGGGTCAGTACAGGAAATCTCAAACAGTTGTAAAATTTCACAGTAGAAATAATGTATTACATTGGACTTGCAGAAAGTTAATCTAAATAACAAACTAACATGCAGCATAGGATGAAGAAACCCAATAATATATGAAACACTTAATAACTGAATGCAGAATATATTGGACATCACCACTGGATAAAGCAAGGGGTTACATATGGCTACATAACGGTCATAGGCCATCACTACCAGAAGGAAACATTCTGTGTTTGCACTGGAAGCAAAAATATAAAATTGAGTGATGCATTCAACCAGGGATATCATATGATTGTTAGATAAAAAATTCATTAGCATCCTGGGAGTCACAGAGGATGAGGAACAAGCATCTGCAAGGGCCAAACTGCCAAGGAGTAAGTACATGGGAGTGTGAAGATGGGGGTCCTTCCAGATGAGAAAAATCAGTCCGAGGTTGCCCACCATGGTGGTGAGGTAGATGACCAAGAACACCAGGAACAGGGGGACCTGCAGCCCTGGACGATCTGTAAGTCCTGTGAGAACAAATTCAGTCACCTGTGTTTTGTTTCCATCAGATTCACTGAAGCTGATCACTGAAATGAAAGAATAAGTGAAGAACACAGTCATAAAATACCATGAAAATAATCACATTTTATTTGAAAATAAATGTATCTTCTTTTTTTATATATCCCTTTACGCAGAATGTTTAATTTTATACTTGAGTATTCTTTACAAACAGTATGTATTTGGGCAACTGTTCCTAAAAATTAGGGGGAATATATATATATTCCATATATATATGGAATTCATTACTGTATAAGAGAAGTGGGCTTATTTTTTTATTTGGAAAAAATTGCTTGTAGTTTAATAATCACCCTCTAATTTAAAATCTTTAAAAATAGAAATAGAATTTTTTAAAATATGGTAGGGGCACCTGGGTGGCTCAGTTGGTTAAGTGTCCAACTCTTGATTTCGGCTCAGGTCATGATCTCAGGGTTGTGAGATCGAGTCCCCCATGGGGCTCTGTGCTGGACATGGAGCCTGCTTAGGATTCTCTTTCTCTCTCTCTCCCTCTGCACCTCCCCCCAACTCATGTGTGTATGTGAGCTCTCTGTGTAAAAAAACAAAAAAATTTTAAAAACTAAATATGCTAAAGATTAGTTATCAAAACCAATAGCATACATTCTAAATGGTACAGCATCTCCCTCAAATTAAGAACAGATTGAAATGCTTACTCTGACCATTATTGTATGGTATTTTTTTAGAAACTGCAATACATCTGAGATATGAAAGTAATAAAGATATAAGGAAATGTCATAATAATTGTAGGAAATAAATTCATATTTTTTCTAATGTTATATTGTTATAATTAAATAACATTATGACTTTAATAAGTACCAGATGAAGGCTGGATACAAAAAGAATTACTAGATTTTTATCCTTTGCAAACAAGAAAGAGAAATAAGAGGGAACTATATCAATTATAATAGCCATACACTTTAAAATACATTGAAATATTTTTAAAATATGTGAGACCTATGTGAATAAAATTGTAAAAACTTAACAAAGAATATTATACAATTTCTAAAGAAATAGACAGCCAAAATATGTTCTCAGATTAGAATACTTAGTATTATAAATGTCAGTAGAATTCAATTAATTTTTAGTTAGAACCCTAATTGCTTTTTAATGTGATAGCATAAGCATAAAATTCTTATAAAAGTATTTTGAAGAGACAAGGAAAATATGAACTGTATGAAAGTCAAGTATGCAGTGGTGTTAAAACATAAAGCCATTTAATAGAATGTAATGTGACATGGAAATAGGAAAATATAATAGTAAAACCAAATAAAGATTCCAAAGATGATTCAAATATATTTATTGGAATTTAACATAGTACATGGATGATTTTTCAATTGACAATGTTGATTTAGTCAATAAATATTGTGACTATACTTGCCTATCTGGGAAAAAAAGTAAGAATGGCTTCCTTTTCTATGCTTGTATTAAAATTGCAGCTGGATCGGGGTGTCTGGGTGGCTCAGTTGGTTAAGCGTCCAACTCTTGATTTCAGTTCAGGTCATGATCTCAGGGTCCTGAGATAGAGCTCTACTTCAGGCTCCATGCTTAGCATGGAGTCAGCTTGAGATTCTCTCTCCACCTCTGCCTGTCCCCCTGCTCTCGCTCTCTCTCTCTAAAGATAAATAAAATCTTTTTAAAAATAAAAATAAATAAAATCTAAAATTGCTGCTGGATCAAGGACTTAAAAGTAAAAAATAAAAAAACAATTTAAACATTCTAAGAAAATTCATGAAATAAATATAATTTAAATATATAACAAAAATCTTTGACTAGGGGTGCCTGGGTGGCTCAGTTGGTTAAGCATCTGCCTTCCACTCAAGTCATAATCCCAGGGTATTGGGATCAAGCCCCACATGAGACTACTTCCTCGGCCCGGAGGCTGCTTCTCCCTTTCCCTCTGCCTGCCGCTTCCCCGGCTCGTATTTTCCCTCTCTCTCTTTCTCTCTCTCTCTCTCAGTCAAATAAATAAATAAAATGAAAAAAAAACTTTGACTAATATAAAAAAGCCATAATAAAGAAAGATATAGATATATTTAATCTAATGTTTAAATTCATGAAAATAGAGTATATATCAAATCTTTCACAAGGTAAATGGTGACTAAAACTTTGGAAGAATATGTATAATAATATAATAGGTAAAATATTAGTATCTATCAGGTGCAAAGAAATATTACTAATTGGTAAGAAAATCAAGTAATTCAATGGAAAAATAAAAATGGAATTGAAAGAGCAAGTCACAGAAGAATATATCAACACATTCAATAAATGTGGGAAAAGATGCTCACCTTCCCCAGTACTCAAGATGTGCAAATAAAATAAGACATTATTTGTCATTCCTCAGATTAGCAAAATCCACTGGTTGTCAGAATTTGGAAATGGTCATTCTCACACTTACTGGTAAAAATGTAAATTATTAAGACTTTGAAAAACAATTTGCCAATATTTTTTAAAAATAAAAATACACATAGGGCACCTGGGTGGCTCAGTTGGTTAAGCGACTGCCTTCGGCTCAGGTCATGATCCTGGAGTCCCGGGATCGAGTCCCGCATCGGGCTCCCTGCTCAGCGGGGAGTCTGCTTCTCCCTCTGACCCTCCTCCCTCTCATGCTCTCTCTCATTCTCTCTCTCAAATAAATAAATAAAATCTTTAAAAAATAAAAAATAAAATAAAAATACACATACTTTTCAACTCAGTGATCCATGCCTTCAGTCCATTCTATAGCAATAGCATATCATTTCATAGGGAGAAAAGTCTACTGCAGCATTGCTCATGGTGGCAAAACACTGGAAATAATATGTAAACCAACAGGATGAAGCAATGGTTGAACAAATCCTGGTATAATCATACTAATCAATATGATGGCAGTCATTTAAAATGTTATTGCTCTACCATTTTTCTCAAAGAAATTTCCACAATTGTTAGGAATGTGAGAAAACTAAGATGCATAGAAATGTTTTTAATATTATCCCATTAAACAAACAGGCACTAAAATCTTAAAATTCTCACTCTTATATCTATGAATACATGCACATATATACATTTGCATATAACCATATGAACATAAAGACTGTGTGAAATGATAGACCCTAGCTTGTTAATACTTATTGTTTGCTGTAGGTGATAGGAGAGTAATAAAGAGGAGGGAGAATTAACAGTACCTCCAAAACAGTTTTTCTGATAAAGACACAATATATAATGTCATCCTATTTATACAATTATAAATATTCATATATGGTCAAAGCTATATATTTAAGGACAGTCATAAGAGTTTTGATAGTGAAGAAGAGAAAAGGAAACAGGAATAATAATACTATTATTGCATTTAGTAGAATAGAATAAATCATAAGTAAATTTTATTTTACAGATTTTCTGTATTGTAAAATAGAGAAAAAATATTGGATTATGTAGCATATGCTTTTGGATATTTTTGGCCATATTTGAATTCATCCATTGAGAGTGATTGCTCTCTCTCGTTCTCTCTTACTCAAAAGGTTTTTTTGTAAATGAATAAAGTTAGGTATACCAGCACGATAAGCTTTTTTAAATAGATTTTTTCATGTTCAGGTGCCTTTCTTTTTGATATGTTAGTAAATATTTTATAATTTTTACCAACATTACATATGGAATATTTGATGTGGCCTTTAAATAATTTGTTTGATTTTGTTCTATGACCTAAAAATTTTGCCTAAAAGTAAATCCAAAAGAAGAGATCCCAAGATATTTAGAAGTGAATGCACAGACTCTTAGATCACCTAGAAGAAAAAAATCTGCCTATAATTTGATGTGTAAATTCATTGTTTCTCAAAATAAAATGAATAACACAATTTTATACATATACTTCTTGCTGATTAAAACACAAAAATTTTACCTATTTACCAAAATTGTATTCTTTAACTTTAAAACAGGTCCATAGGCAATATTTTTCTTAATCGTTCAGGATTAGGGAGAATGGTGAGTTATTTTCCATATTCTTTGAGAATAGAACAAGAAAAAATTATCTTTAAAAATTTATCTTTTAAAGTATATACCCATGAGGAGCCCTGGAAACACAACACAAGCATCAAGAAGACTGACTGAAATATTTCCTCTAAAAATTGGCCTTAATGGACATTGATGACAAGTCATTTAATTTCCAGGGTGGAGGTTTTGTCCTGAGTGAGCCTACCCTGCTTTCTTGACAACTATAAACCCATAATTGATACCTTATTTTCCCAATTAGGTCAAGGTCTATTAAGTGCTTGGATCTTTTCAATGTCTATCTATCTATCTACCTATCTCTATATTATATATATTTGTGTGTGTGTGTGTGTGTGTGTGTGGATATATATAGCTATAGATATACACTATGTGTGTGTGTGTGTGTGTATTCCTATACACACACACACATATACCTATTTGGAATTAAGAGGCTGAAGAATATTATCAGTGGGGACTTTAGTCATCTTTTCATGATTCCATGGACAAATTAAGGAAGTTTAAGCAGCATAATTTAGTTTTGTCTTTAGCCTGACAAGGAAAATTTTCTATAGTATAAAATAACCTCTGAAAATTTTGAGTCACCATCATTATCTTTCCATTTGTCTCATTTTTATATTATCTTGTTTACTATTAAAAAGGAATCTTATTATATGTGTCTCTTCAACAGTCAAACATTTAGTACTTATGAAAAGCATCCAGAATTGTCTATCCTGAAGAGAAACAGAAAATCTCATAGGGTTACCAGGATTTTCAGTTCTGACCTGGATATTTCATTATCAAATAAGCAAATTGAAAAACTACAAATAATGAAAATTAGATCCTAGTGCCCTCACTCAGTTTTTTTCAGTCTTTTGGAGACTGATAAATGATGGGTTTCTTGAAGGAAAGATGGTGGGTTTCCAAAGGAAAAAAAAAAAGAAAAAAATGTAAATTTCCCTCTACCATACTTTACATTGTTGGGGAGCCAATCATCCTTATGAATTACCAAACTGACAAAGCTGCTGGCTGCTTTCACGTCCATGGCTGTACTTCCTCCTGAAACCTTTAAATGAAGAAAAGTGGAAGATGCAGAATGAAGCAGTGACGTGTGCCAAGATTTCCCTTGGAAACCCCAACTGTGGGGACATGTTTATTTGTACTCTTTTTCAAATCTATTCGTGAAAAAGAAGAATAAGTCTTTGGAATTCCCTCAGTGAAAGTTACCAATGGAGTCCCTGTAGGACAGAGGTGAAGCTGTTCTACTGGGCATTGTGAGCTAATCAGGGAATAACCCAGACACACCAGGTATAACAATTAGAAGCATACTTTGTGTCAATAGAGTGCACTGAGAGGGAGACATGACACACTGCCCCTGAGCAGTTTTTAGGTCATATTAATTTCCTTTCTCTTAATTGCTCTTGATGTTGCCACATTCCAAACACCTGAGATTTCCCTCAAACATCTCAAAGACTCATGAAACTCAGAATGTACAGATCCAATTCAGTCTTTTCCAACACTATCACCAAATGTGGCCCTCATCCTGTCTTCCCATTCTCAGTTAATGGAATCATCATTACCCCATATTTAAAGAAACAAACCTGAGAGTCCTCCCTTGACATTAAATTCCCCCTCAAACCCTGTCAAAACCATTATCAAACCGGTGGCTTTTATCTCCTTCATATCTGTTGAAACCATCCACTTCTCTCAAAAGTCAAGAAAACTCTATTGTGCACCTAGAATACTGACATAACCCTTTAATAATCTATGTGTGTTTTCTAATATTTTCTCCTACCACTGTCTGCATTTGGGCCAATGTCACCTTTATAAAATACCAAACCACTGAGATCAGCACCATTCTCACACCCATGGAGGCAACTCCATTTAAACCCTTAAATATAACTTATGATCACTCTTAGAAGAAAGATCAAAATCTTTAAGCCTGTATATCCCTTCCCTCATCCTAAAACTTATCCAATCATCCTCTATACAAAAGTTTTGTCCAATGTAGTTAATAGATTCATTTAGGCGAAAGAGTCTGATATTTCAGAATTGATCTAAGAGCTGAAGTTAAAAATCAAAATTACAGTAAATTAAAAAGTTAAAAATTGAGGCGCCTGGGTGGCTCAGTCGATTAAGTGGCTGCCTTCGGCTCAGGTCATGATCCCAGGGTCCTGGGATCAAGCCTCACATTGGGCTCCCTGCTCAGGCGGGGTCTGCTTCTCCTTCTCCCACTCCCCCTGCTTGTGTTCCCTCTCTCAAATAAATAAATAAAACCTTCGAAAAAAAAGTTAAAAATCATGACTTCTGTATGCAGTGTTGATGAGGAAAAAATTCAGTTTGTCAGTTTGTTTTTCTAATCTTAGTGTAAGTGTAATTTTATTTTACAGATTTTTTGCGAAATATAGAAAAATAGAGAATTGTAAAATAGAGAAAAAATATTGGGGCCCCTGGGTGGCTCAGTCGGTTAAGCATCCGACTCTTGATTTTGGCTCAGGTCATAATCTCAGGGCCGTGAGATGGAGCTCTACATTGAGCTGACACCGAGCTTGGGGCCTGCTTCAGATTCCCTCTCTCATCTCCCCTTCCCTTCCCCCAGCTTTCTCTCTTTCTCTCTCTCAAAAAAAAAAAAAAAAGTAAGGAGTTCTCCTTAAACAGTGGCTAAGATGCCAGCACCTCTCCAAGCCCATTAGAACTCTACCTCTTATGCTACCTCTGTGAAAGGAATATACACACGCTTTTGTGATGAGGCTGACAGAACTCAAGAACCCAGATAGAAGCCCTGATAGTGCCCACTGGTTGGCACTACATTTTCTGCAGTAATGTGAACAGGTCATAAGAAAATGACAAACAATAATAATGAACTTGTCCTTTCACTGTCTTGGACATAGTAGAGCATACAACAAAAATCTGATCTAGGTATGAGAGAGTAAAACCCTGAATTTCTGACAGATAATAGGATTTATGGCTCAGCTCTCTTGAGCTGCAAAGGCTTCCTCTGAGAAATACTTGTGGGATAGTAACCTTGAGATTCACTCAGGGAAAAGGGAAATTATGCTGTCTATGGGTAGCTTTGTGGACTGTAATTACTTAAAATGCTGTAAAAACTTTTGTTTTTAAAACTCATGAACTTGATATTATTTAATCACAAATAATTGTTTGTATATAAAAGTCTTACAAAGCAAGAATAATGCAACTGGAAATGGTTTAATTTTATGGAAGCCTTTTAAAAGACTTTACATGTGTTTCAAAGAGTTTCCAAAGGGCTATCATTGGAGGTAGAGCTCTCATACATTTACTCATTCAATTATTATCTACTGAGATGATGATATAATAGTAAATGCAACTGAAACATTGCTCCACTCTTGATTATAATAAAATCATACATTCTGACAAACTACGTGGGTATTTAAAAGACTTAATCGCTTAAAGTCATCAACCATATTTTTATAACATAGTCATGTAAAGCTTACACGTTTTTCATTTTTTCAATAGAAAATGTATTGAATATTATCAATGTGCAAGATGTCGTATTAGGTGTTGTGCTTATTTAAATAAAAATTGAAAAAAATGGTAAGGATATTTTATTTGAGAAACATGTATTCCTCTATTGTTTTATTAGTCCACCTTAAATTTGTTTCTTTTGCTGTATAAAAAGAGATTTAGCAGAGAATTGCAATAATGTACAGCAAAGAATACATTTTGCCCTATTCTTCATCTGGGCCAAATTCAGGACTCATGAATCTGAAAAAAGAGCGTTATAGTAGAACAAGAGAACAGTGAGCATATAGGCACCTCTGTGGAGAAGGCATAGCTTCAAGCCTTTTTCATGATTCTTTTTCAGTATGGCAAAGAAGACATGGGTGTAAGAGACTTAATTGTTCATAGGAGTGAAGTTTGAATAAAGACAGAAAACAAAAAGAATTAGTGCATTAATAGATTCATCTTTTTGGAAATTTTATATGACAAGATTTCAAAATAGAAATGACGTTTTATATTGGACCCATTGACAGTTCACATAAATGGAAATTCCATATGCACAATGAGAGGCAGAAAGCCAAAAAAAATGAAACACTCAGCAACTAAATTCAGTTTGGAAGAAAATCCATAATATAAAATATGAATGCATACAATATCAATAAATAAAGCTAGAATGAAATCAACAAATTCAACTCTAAATATAAAAGCCAGAAGAAAAACAAAATATTATAAGAAAAGAGAGCCAATGGAAAAAATTTCAGAATAGGAGAAATTAATGAATTAGATAAGAGCAAAGTTAGATGTGATTTTTAAAATCATAACCTAGTTCTTTTAAAACACCTATGAAATAGAAAAATTACTAGCTAACCTAAATTTTTCTGAGAAAAAAAATAAAATGATAAAAGGGAACTAACCTTCCAAACCCAATAAATGTAAAAACCATTATGTGGGTCTTTTGCCAAATCTAGGCAAATATATTTCAAAATCTAGATGAAGTGAATAATTTTATTAAAAAATAAAATCCAGAATTTTGTTCTTAATGGCACACAATAGGCAGTCCACAGCTAATAACTAAAATAAACTAAAATTAAAATCTTCTGTATTTAAGCAAGCTTGTAGATCTAATTCTATCAGTTCACAAAGTTACCTTTATCACAAAGATACTATCAGCCAGATCCAAAATGTGAAAAATTCTATAGGACAAATAAACCAGTTTCTTCAACAGACAAATGACATGAAAAATGGAGGAAGAAAAAACTGTTGTAGATTAAAAGAGATTTAAAAACCATCATCAAAATGCAATGGGTGTACATTGGTTAAATCCTGATTCAAACAAAGAAACAACAATTTTTGAGACACATTGGGAATACTGAACACAGATTGATATTAAATAATGTTAACCAATTAATTGTGCTATGTATGATAATTGTACTGTGGTTATGTGAAAACACAGTTTTATTTGTTAGCATTACCCATACTAAAAGGTTAACAAATTTTTAATAATTGGTTGTGGCTTCAACAATTCTGTCATGAAATATCATTGCAGAAATTAGGAACATTATGCAGTGCCATATACTCAAACTAAAAAAAAAAAAAAATGTTGAAATGTATGCATGGAAATAAATTTATTTTTGCCAAAATAATAATTTAAGAGATTGTAAGAGGATATAACAATAAATTATCAGAATAGGGCCCTAACCAAAGGTAAAGAAAATGTAATAGCAAAAATCAGTCCAAAAATGGGCGCCTGGGTGGCTCAGTTGGTTAAGCGACTGCCTTCGGCTCAGGTCATGATCCTGGAGTCCCAGGATCGAGTCCCGCATCGGGCTCCCTGCTCGGCAGGGAGTCTGCTTCTCCCTCTGACCCTCCTCCCTCTCATGCTCTCTATCATTCTCTCTCTCTCAAATAAATAAATAAAATCTTAAAAAAAAAATCAGTCCAAAAATATAAAATAAAAATATCCTATATCAATGTTAACCACCAAGAGAGTAAAATTAATCATAAATTTCTGCAGTCAATAGTATTTTTCAAAATAATGCATTCAGTTGTCTAACTTTTTAAAAAGCCATTTACCAGTGAGAACCTACAGGAATAAAACTGTGGACCTATAACAATGAATTGAATATTTTCATTTATATTCATAAGTCAAATAATTGATAAATTTATGTTACATACTATGTCCTGATTTTAAGTAAGTATTATAATGTTCATTGGAATTATAGGAAAAAATCTAAATATACCTTTTAAAATACTTCAAAAAGAGGACCATTTTCACTCCTGCTTCAACAGCTAGAATTTAATTTTTATTTCCTATGAATTCTCTTTTCCTAAACACAGTGATTAAACAAACTGACTGCTCAAGGAACATAATTAAGTCTTTGCAAAAAAAAAAAAAAGGAATCTTCTATTATACTTAAATAAATTAGCCTATATACTAATATAGTCCTGTCACTGAATTGGAAGTAAATTGGTAGCTGAGACCCTAAGAACCTAGACTCAGCTTTAAGAGAACACTACCTCAATTTTTCACCTACATCAATATATACTTAACCAGTTTCTTAACCTTGCTCTCTGCTTTGCCTTCTACCTATGATAAAGATAGCAATGCAATCCCAATGCAAATGTTTACAAAGCTTACTATTGCAAACAAAATAATCATATAAAAAGAATACAGGAGATCTGCAATATTTGAGAAAGCTTTATCTTGAGATATTTCCAAATCTGCAAATTCCTGAATACCATTATATTATTATGCCCTGTATGAAACTTAGTATGTGTACTTCTAGATATGGGAAGTTTTAAATTTTGATGCTGCTAGGGGTGCCTGAGTGGCTCAGTCGTTAAGCGTCTGCCTTCGGCTCAGGTCATGATCCCAGGGTCCTGGGATCGAGCCCCGCATCGGGCTCCCTGCTCAGCGGGAAGCCTGCTTCTCCCTCTCCCACTCCCCCTATTTGTGTTCCCTCTCTCACTGTCTCTCTCTCTGTCCAATAAATAAATAAAATCTTAAAAAAGAATAAATAAATAAATTTTGATGCTCCATTATTTAATTCAAACCAACTTCCTTTTTTTAATTGTTATTTTTTTATTTTATTATGTTATGTTAATCACCATACATTACATCATTAGTTTTTGATGTAGTGTTCCATGGTTCATTGTTTGCATATAACACCCAGTGTTCCATGCAGTGCATGCCCTCTTTAATACCCATCACCAGGCTAACCCATCCCCCCACCCCCCTCCCCTCTAGAACCCTCAGTTTGTTTCTCAGAGTCCATAGTCTCTCATGGTTTGTCTCCCCTTCCGATTTTGCCCCCTTCATTTTTCCCTTCTTACTATCTTTTTTTTTTTTTAACATATAATGTATTATTTGTTTCAGAGGTACAGGTCTGTGATTCAACAGTCTTACACAATTCACAGCGCTCACCATAGCACACACCCTCCCCAATGTCCATCACCCAGCCACCCCATCCCTCCCACCCCCACCACTCAGCAACCCTCAGTTTGTTTCCTGAGATTAAGAATTCCTCATATCAGTGAGATCATATGATACATGTCTTTCTCTGATTGACTTATTTTGCTCAGCATAACACCCTCCAGTTCCATCCATGTTGGTGCAAATGGCAAGATTTCATTCCCTTTGATGGCTGCATAATATTCCATATATATACCACATCTGCTTTATCCATTCATCTGTCCATGGACATCTTGGCTCTTTCCACAGTTTGGCTACTGGGGACATTGCTGCTATAAACATTGGGGTGCACGTACCCCTTCGGATCACTACATTTGTATCTCTGGGGTAAATATCCAGTAGTGCAATTGTTGGGTCGTAGGGCAGCTCTATTTTCAACTTTTTGAGGAACCTCCATTCTGTTTTCCAGAGTGGCTGCACCAGCTTGCATTCCCACCAACAGTGTAGGAGGGTTCCCCCTTCTCCGCATGCCCACCAACATCTGCCGTTTCCTGACTTGTTAATTTTAGCCATTCTGACTGGTGTGAGGTGGTATCTCATTGAGGTTTTGATTTGGATTTCCCTGATGCCGAGCGATGTTGAGCACTTTTTCATGTGTCTATTGGCCATTTGGATGTCTTCTTTGGGAAAATGTCTGTTCTTGTCTTCTGCCCATTTCTTGATTGGATCATTTGTTCTTTGGGTGTTGAGTTTGTTAAGTTCTTTATAGATATTGGATCCTAGCCCTTTATCTGCTATGTCATTTGCAAATATCTTCTCCCATTCTGTCGGTTGTCTTTTGGTTTTGTTGACTGTTTCCTTTGCTTTGCAAAAGCTTTTTATCTTGATGAAGTCCCAATAGTTCATTTCTGCTCTTGCTTCCCTTGCCTTTGGTGATGTTTCTAGGAAGAAGCTGCTGAGGCTAAGGTCGAAGAGGTTGCTGCCTGTTTTCTCCTCTAGGATTTTGATGGACTCCTGTCTCACATTTAGGTCTTTCAACCATTTTGAGTCTATTTTTGTGTGTGGTGTAAGAAATGGTCCAGTTTCATTCTTCTGCATGTGGCTGTCCAATTTTCCCAACACCATTTGTTGAAGAGACTGTCTTTTTTCCATTGGACATTCTTTCCTGTTTTGTTGAAGATTAGTTGACCATAGAGTTGAGGGTCCATTTCTGGGCTCTCTATTCTGTTCCATTGATCTATGTGTCTGTTTTTGTGCCAGTTCCATACTCTCTTGATGATTACAGCTTTGTCATAGAGCTTGAAGTCCAGAATTGTGATGCCGCCAGCTTTGCTTTTCTTTTTCAACATTCCTCGGGCTATTCAGGGTCTTTTCTGGTTCCATACAAGTTTTAGGATTATTTGTTCCATTTCTTTGAAAAAAGTGGATGGTATTTTGATAGGGATTGCATTAAATGTGTAGATTGCTCTAGGTAGCATTGACATCTTCACAATATTTGTTCTTCCAATCCATGAGCATGGAATGTTTTTCCATTTCTTTGTGTCTTCCTCAATTTCTTTCATGAGTATTTTATAGTTTTCTGAGTACAGATTCTTTGCCTCTTTGATTAGATTTATTCCTAGGTATCTTATGGTTTTGGGTGCAATTGTAAATGGGATCGACTCCTTAGTTTCTCTTTCTTCTGTCTTGTTTTTGGTGTATAGGAATGCCACTGATTTTTGTGCATTGATTTTGTATCCTGCCACTTTACTGAATTCCTGTATGAGTTCTAGCAGTTTTGGGGAGGAGTCTTTTGGGATTTCAACATAAAGTATCATATCATCTGCAAAGAGTGAGAGTTTGACTTCTTCTTTGCCAATTCAGATGCCTTTTCTTTCTTTTTTGTTGTCTGATTGCTGTGGCTAGGACTTCTATGACTATGTTGAATAGCAGTGGTGATAGTGGACTTCCATGCCATGTTCCTGACCTTAGAGGGAAAGCTCTCAGTTTTTCTCCATTGAGAATGATATTCTCTGTGGGTTTTTCATAGATGGCTTTTATGATATTGAGGTATGTACCCTCTATCCCTATACTCTGAAGAGTTTTGATCAAGAAAGGATGCTGTACTTTGTCAAATGCTTTTTCTGCATCTATTGAGAGGATAATATATTTCTTCTCTTTCTTTTATTCATGTATTGTATCACATTGATTGATTTGTGGATGTTGAACCAACCTTGCTGCCCAGGGATAAATCCCACTTGGTCATGGTGAATAATCCTTTTAATGTACTGTTGGATCCTATTGGCTAGTGTTTTGGTGTGAAGTTTTGCATCCATGTTCATCAAGGACATTGGTCTGTAATTCTCCTTTTTCATGGGGTCTTTGTCTGGTTTTGGGATCAAGGTAATGGTGGCCTCATAAAATGATTTTGGAAGTTTTCCTTCCATTTCTATTTTCTGGAACAGTTTCAGAAGAATGGATATTAATTATTCTTTAAATGTTTGGTAGAATTCCCCTGGGAAGCCATTTGGCCCTGGGCTTTTGTTTCATGGGAGATTTTTGATTACTGCTTCAATTTCCTTAGTGGTTATAGGTCTGTTCAGGTTTTCTATTTCTTCCTGGTTCAGTTTTGGTAGTTTATACATCTCTAGGAATGCATCCATTTCTTCCAGATTGTCTAATTTGTAGTAATATAGTTGCTCATAATATGTTCTTATAATTGTATTTCTTTGGTGTTGGTTGTGATCTCTCCTCTTTTGTTCATGATTTTGCTGATTTGGGTCATTTTTCTTTTCTTTTTGATAAGTCTGGCCAGGGGTTTATCAATCTTGTTAATTCTTTCAAAGAACCAGCTCCTACTTTTGTTGATCTGTTCTACTGTTCTTTTGGTTTCTATTTCATTGATTTCTGCTCTGATCTTTATTATTTCTCTTCTTTTGTTATTAATTGGCTTATATAATTGGCTCCTCCCATGTTAGGGGCATAGATATTTATAATTGTTAGATCTTCTTGATGGATAGACCCTTTAAGTAGGATATAGTGTCCTTCCTTATCTCTTATTACAGTCTTTGGTTTAAAATCTAATTTGTCTGATATAAGGATTGGCACCCCAGCTTTCTTTTGGTGTCCATTAGCTTGGTAAATGGTTTTCCACCCCTTCACTTTCAATCTGGGGGTGTCTTTGGGTCTAAAATGAGTCTCTTGCAGGCAGCATATTGATGGGTCTTGTTTTTTTATCCAATCTGATAGCCTGTGTCTTTTGATTGGGGCATTTAGCCCATTTACATTCAGGGTAACTACTGAAAGATATGAATTTCGTTCCATTGTTTGCCTGTAAGGTGACTGTTACTGTATATTGTCTGTGTTCCTTTCTGGTCTATGTTGCTTTTAGGCTCTCTCTTTGCTTAGAGGACCCCTTTCAATATTTCTTGTAGGGCTGGTTTTGTGTTTGCAAATTCCTTTAGTTTTTATTTTTCCAGGAAGCTTTTTATCTCTCCTTCTATTTTCAATGACAGCCTAGCTGGATATAGTATTCTTGGCTGCATATTTTTCTCATTTAGTGCTCTGAATGCCAGTCCTTTCTGGCCTGCCGGGTCTCTGTGGATAGGTCTGTTGCCAATAATGTTGCTACCATTGTAGGTTACAGACCTCTTGTCCTGAGCTGCTTTCAGGATTTTCTCTTTGTCTCTGAGACTTGTAAGTTTTACTATTAGATGTCGGGGTGTTGACCTATTTTTATTGATTTTGAGAGGGGTTCTCTGTGCCTCCTGGATTTTGAGGCCTGTTTCCTTCCCCAAACTAGGGAAGTTCTCTGCTGTAATTTGCTCCAATATACCTCTGCCCCTCTCTCTTTCTTCTTCTTCTGGGATCCCAATTATTCTAATGTTGTTTCATCTTATGGTATCACTTATCTCTCGAATTCTGCCCTCGTGATCCAGTAGTTGTTTATCTCTCTTTTTCTCAACTTCTTTATTTTCCATTATTTGGTATTCTATATCACTAATTCTCTCTTCTGCCTCATTTATCCTGGCAGTTAGAGCCTCCATTTTTGATTGCACCTCATTAATAGCCTTTTTGATTTCGACTTGGTTAGATTTTAGTTCTTTTATTTCTCCAGAAAGGGTTTCTCTAATAACTTTTATGCTTTTTTCAAGCCCAGCTAGTATCTTTAAAATCATCATTCTAAACTCTAGTTCCGACATCATACTAATGTCCGTATTGAGTAGGTCCCTGGCAGTTGGTACTGCCTCTTGTTCTTTTTGTTGAGGTGATTTTTTTCCGTCTTGTCATTTTGTCCAGAGGAGAATAGATGAATGAGAGAACAAAATGCTAAAAGGGTAACAACGTCCCCAGAAAATATACACTAAATAAATCAGAAAAGACCTGAAACCAGGGGAAAAGAAAGAAAAAAGAAAAAGATAAAAACAAACAAAAACAAAACAAAACAAAAAACAATATGGTCAAACACGATCAGGCTGGTGCATAGAGCAATGCCACACACTAGATTTGGGGCATATTTTGGTCTGTTAGAAGAAAGTGCCTCCCAAAATTTTAAAGAAAGGAAAACTTAAAAATGTATAAAAATAAGGGTTAATATGATGAAGGGATGGAATATGAATGTAAAGATGAAAATTATAAAAGATTTTAGAGGGCGCCTGGGTGGCTCAGTTGGTTAAGCGACTGCCTTCAGCTCAGGTCATGATCCTGGAGTCCCTGGATCGAGTCCCACATCGGGCTCCCTGCTCAGCAGGGAATCTGTTTCTCCCTCTGACCTTCCCCCCTCTCATGTGCTGTCTCTCTCTCATTCTCTCTCTCTCAAATAAATAAATAAAATCTTTAAAAAAAAGATTTTATAAAAAAATTGATAAGATAAGAAGTTGGTTGAAAAAAGAAAGAAGAGGATTTTAAAAAAGGGGAGGGAGAGAATGTGATCAAGCAGGAGACTCGAACAAAGCCATACACTAGAGATTTATGGTATATTTTGATCTGTTAAAAGAAACTGTATCTCAAAATTTTAAAGAGAGAACAACTTATATATACCAAAAATAAGGGTACCTACTATGAAGGGATAGAATATGACTCTAAAAATGAAAAATAAAAAATATTTTTTTAAAAAGGGATTGATAAGAAGTTGGTTGGAAAAGGGAAAAAGAAAAAAAAAGACAGTTTAAAAAAATTAACTTTGAAAGAGTAAAGAATCATGGTAAAAAAGCCATGAATTCTCTGTGCTGTATTCCCCTAGCACTGGAGTTCTGCCATTCTCATTGATTGGTAAACTTGGTCTTGGCTGGCTGTTCTTGCTGATCTTCTGGAGGAGGGACCTGTTGCCGTGGTTCCCAAATGTCCTTGCTGGAGGCGGAATTTCCCCACCCTTGCCAGTCTGGGCTAAGTTATCTGCTCAGGTTTGCTCTCAGGAGCTTTTGTTCCCTGCAAGCTTTCTGCACAGCTTTAGAGGACAAGAGCGAAAATGGAGGCCGCCCAATCTCCGCCCTGGAGGAGCTGAGAACTCGGGCCCCGCTCCTCAGTGAGTCCCCAGAGAAAAGCAGTCAATCTCTCCGGTCTCTGAAGTCTCCGGCCGCACTCCACGCTCACCTGGCCTGTGACCGAGCGTTTCTATCTCTGGCACACGACCCCATCTGGAGTCTCCAAACCCAGCAGATCCCTGTGGTGCACTCCCGCGCTGCTCCTCCCAGGGGAGGAAGGGGAGTCTCCCCGGATCTGCTGCTTTTTGGGTCCCTGCTGGAAGAGCAGTGGCCCAACTGTGCCACGGATCATGGTTTATGGCAACCCCGAGCTGATTGCCCACTCCTCGGCTCCGTCTCTGCAGCCGGCTTCCCTGCTCCAATACCTGGGAGCTCTGCTGCCCTTAGGCACCCCCGGTCTTTCTGTGACTCCAAGAGTCCTGAGACCACACTGTCCCATGAGGGTTCCACCCCCTGTTTAGCCACTGGAGCAACTTCCCTCAGCGGAGCAGACTTCTAAAAGTTCCGATGTTGTGCTCTCTCTGCTATATCACTTGCCAGAAGCGGCTGACGGAGGCCCCATCCCCCCGCCATCTATCCTCCCAAATATCGCCTCGGATTCACTTCTCTGCACATCCTACCTTCCAGAAAGTGGTCGCTTTTCTGTTCAGAGAGTTGTTGCTATTCCTTTCTTCGATCTCCTGTTGAGTTCATAGGTGTTGAGAATGGTTTGATCCCTATCCAGCTGAATTCCTGGGATCAGACAAAACTCAGGTCTCCTACACCTCTGCCATCTTGCTCCGCCCCCACGATTCCATGAAATTTTAAAAGCTATGTGTTATAGACAGCCACTAAATTCAAACTTTAGGATTATCTTCATTCTGCAAAGTTATAAATAAGGTAGATATAAGCTACATGACTGTCTGAATTCTAAACTCTGCATTATAAAATGAAATTTAAACCTGTTGAATCATTCTTATCACAATTCATTTTTCCTATTTACTTCATTTTTCTATTAATTATTTATGAAATTGTGTAATAAATATGTCTCCTCTACAGTAAGTCATCCTTTCCCATCCATCACATTTTGATCACTGGTTGAGAAAAATCTCAATCCCTCACTGGAATTTGAATTTCTTGCATAGATATCTTACATAGATATTCTGTTATGTAAAGACAAATTGCAAAACACTAAGTAATAAAAAATGTAGAAATCACTGCACTCTCACCCAGTGAGAAATTAGAAAGTGGTGATATTCCAGAAGCAATGTAGAAAATGCAGAAATGAGGCAGTGATTGCTGGCATACTGATTTTCATCAATAACTCTACATGAATGAAGATAATATATATTACTTCTATTTTCAAACTTGTTCTTTAAAAAACAAAGGAAAAGGAAGGAAAGATACTCCCTCTATGCTTCCAAAGAATGCCTGTAGGATGAAGTCATATTCATTCTACAGGATTTTGTGAGTTAATTATCATTTCACCCCTACAATTGGCTGTAACAATTAAAAACTGCATTTGTAATCCACAGGGATTACTGTGAGACATCTATACAGGACATCAATAAATAGGCTTCAGGAAATATTTGTTTTCCTTTCTCTTATTTCTCTTAATGATGCCATCATCCAAATACCCACTTTACACGTTCCTTTGGAAGTCTCAAAGGTACCTTAGAGTTATCACGTCCAAGTTTGAAAACAAGATCTTGTGTTATCCCACCTGAAGTTGTAGTTGAATTATACCTATTATACTTCTTACCTATTAATAGTCAAGCCCCAGTTCTCCCTCCTTCAGTCATAGGCAACCACTGATCTACTCTCTGTCTTTATAGATTTACCTATTCTGGACATTTTGCATAAATAATATTATACAATGTGTGGTTTTACCAAACTCTTTCACTTAGCATGATGTTTTATAAGGTTTTTATTTTGTAGCATAAAAGAGCACTTTATTCCTCTACATTGCTGAATAATTCTCCATTGTATGGCTCTACGATGTTTTGTTTACCAATTCATCAGTTGATGGACATGGGTTTCACTTTCTGGCTTTTATGAATAATGCTACTGTAAACATTCATGTACAAGATTTTTTGTTTGGACACATGTTTTAATTTCTTTTGATGCTATTATAAATAGAATTACTTTTCTTTATTTTATTTTTTGACTGCTAATTGCTAGTGCATAGAAATACAATTGGTTTGTATATCAATCTTGTATCCTGCAACAATGCTGAATTCATTAATAAGTTCTATTTGTTCTTTAGCAGATTCCTTAGGATTTTCTATACAAAAGATAATATCATCTACAATATAGTTTTCTTTCTTTCTTTCCAGTCTGGGCGACTTTTATGTCTTTGACTTGCCTAATTCTAAGATCATAAGTTGTATTTCTTAGTTTCATTTTCTTGGGATGTCTTTGTGTTTGTTATCAAGATAGAGCTGGTTGTCATAGTTTGGGCCACTATAACAAAATGCCATAGACTGGGTGGATTACAGACAATAGAAATTTATTTCTTACATTTCAGAGAAGTCCAAGATTAGAGTTGAGTCCAAACATGGTTAGTTCTGGTGAGAGCCCTTTCTGGTTGCAGACCACTGACTTCTAGTTGTATCTTCACAAAGTGAAGAGCAGAGAGAGGAAGTAAACTATCTTGTGACTCTTTGAAGGGTACTAATCCCATTTACGAGGGATTCACCATTATGGCCTCATCAAACCCTAATTACCTCCAGAAAGCCCCCACCTCCAAATACTACCACCTTGAGGATTCAATTTTAACAGATGAATGGGGTGGGGAGGGAGACAAACATTCAATCTGTAGCCCTAGAGAATGAGTTGGGAAATATTCCGTCTTCTATATTTGGAAGAATTTGTAGAAAATCAGTATTAATTTTCTTTTTTTTAATTTAATTTAATTTAATTATGTTATGTTAGTCAGTATTAATTTTTCTTTAACTGTATGGTAGAATTCACTAATGAAGCCATCTGAGCTTTTCTTTGTGGAAAGTTTTAAAGTTACCAATTCATTCTCTTGCTAAGTTGTTTTTTTTTTTTAATTTTATTATGCTATGTTAATCACCATACATTACATCATTAGTTTTTGATGTAGTGTTCCATGATTCGTTGTTTGCGTATAACACCCAGTGCTCCATTTAATACATGCCCTCCTTAATACCCATCACCAGGCTAACCATCCCCCCAACCTCCTCCCCTCTAGAACCCTCAGTTTGTTTCTCAGAGTCCATAGTCTCTCATGGTTCATCTCCCCCTCCAATTTTCCCTCCCTTCAATTTACCTTTCCTACTATCTTTTTCTTTTTTTTAACATATAATGTATTATTTGTTTCAGAGGTACAGGTCTGTGATTCAACAGTCTTACACCATTCACAGTATTCAGATTTTCTATTTTTTCTGGAGTTAGTTTTGGTAGTTTGTTACTTCCTAGGAATTTATCCATTTCCTTTAAATTATCTAATTACTGGTATGGAGTTGTTCATAGTATTCTTCTATAATTGTTTTCATTTCTGTATGGTTAATAGTGGTATCCTCTTCTTGATAACTGACCTTAGTTGTTTGGTTGCTGATGTTGTTTTGTCAGAGGAAAGACTTTATTATCTTTCTATTTTTATATAAAAAATGACATTACAAAATCATTGTTATATGAGGAGAATAACTTGTTTTCCATTGCTGCTGCAACATTACCACAAACTTGATGGCTTATACAATACAAAATTTATTATCTTAGAGTTCTGGATGTCAGAAGTCCAAAGTCAGTATCACTGGGGTAAAATCAAGGTGTTACTGCTAGTGCCTTCTGGAAGCACTAGGGGAGAATCCGTTTCCTTGTCTTTTCCAGCTTCTGGAGTCTGCCTGCATTCTTTGGCTCATGGCCCCTTCCTCCATCTTTAAAGCCAACAACATAGCCTAAGACCACTTTTCAATTTTCACATCTCTTTTGCTGACCAGATCCAGGAAGTTTCTTCTCATCTTAAGGATTTATGTGATTAGACTGGGCTCCCTGGATAATTCTGGATAATCTCCCTATTTCAGAGTCTGTACCCTTAATCACATCTGCAAAGACCTTTTTGCCATATAAGGGAACATATTTATGTTACTGAGATTGGGATATCTTTGGGGGCCATTATTCTGTCTCCCGCAAAGTGATAATAACAATATTTGTAATTTATCATGATCTCTTTTCTGATTTTTTCTCACAAATACGTATTCTCTTCGGTATGTAGTTATGTATTTGCAATGTGTATTCTTTTTCTTTTGTTTAAATTTGAGTATAGTTGACACACAATGTTAAATTAGTTTCAGGTGTACAACTTAGTGATTTGACAAGTTTATACATTATGCTATGTTTACCACAAGTGTAGCTGCCATCTGTTTCATTACATCACTATTATAATATCATTGACTATATTTTGATCTTAGTTTTTTAAATATTCTCTCTTTTATTCTTTGTCAATCTAACTAAAGAAATGTACTTTTTTTTTTTAATCTTTTCAAAGAATTGACTTTTGGTTTTGCTAGTTTTCTCTACTGTTTTTCTGTTCTTTGTTTCATAATACCTGGTCTTCTCTCTATTATTTCTCTTCTTATGCTTGTTTTGGATTTATCTTGTTTTTCTTTTTCTAGTTTCTTAAGGTAGAAGTTTAGGCTGTTCATTTGACTTTTTTTCCACATTTACAGCTCTAATTCTCCCTTTAAGTACTACCTTTAGCTATATCCCATACCTTTGTTGTGTTTTGTTTCCATTCATTTCAAAATATTTTCTAATTTACATTTTGTCTTGAAGTCTCTTTTGCCTAATATTAGTATAACCACTCCAGCTTTCTTATTGTTGCTATTTGCATCATATATCATTTTGTATTTAGAAGAATGGAAGCCATTTGTGTTTTTGAATCTAAAGTACATCTCCTGTAGACAGCATGTGGTTGTATCTTGTTTTTATGATGATGATAATGATGATGATGTCCAACAATCCTTGCCTTTTGGGGGATTGTTTAATCTATTCACACTGAATGTTATATTGATATAGCTGGATTTACTTCTGCCATTTGCTTTTTGTTTTCAATATGTCTTATTTAATTTTTTACCCCTCTATTCCTCCTTTGTTATCTTTTTTGGTATTAAGTGGATATTTTCTAGTGTATCATTTTAATACTTTTAATGATTTTTTAAATATATTTTGAGTTATTTTCTTAGTGGTTGGTCTAGAGCTTATAATATGCATCTTCTCTTATCATAATCTACTTCAGACCTATACTAAGTTAGGACCAGAAAGATAAGTAAAATTTATACTCTTATATCTATATGTTACAGACCCATTGTTACAATGATTGCTTAATAAAATGTTTTACTCTTAAATTAGCTGTGACATAAAAAGGAAAGAAAATATATATTTATAAAATTTGTTATATTAGGGAGGGGGGAAAGATGGCGGAGGAGTAGGGGACCCTATTTCAACTGGTCCCCGGAATTGAGCTGGATATCTACCAGACCACTCTGAGCACCCACGAAACCAGCCTGAGATGTAAGAAGATCTGGATCTCTACAAACAGAATATCGCAGGCAGTTGGTTGTGAGGTAGGAAGCGGAGAGCCGTGACCCTGCGACCCTGCGGGCAGATATCAGAGAATACACGGCGGCCGGAGGGTGCCTGGCTGTGGGGATCCTACACCACCAGTGAGTGACAGCCTCGCTCGCTGGGGATGGGCACAGACTTGCAGACCAGTAGCATCGGGAAAGGACTTTAGGGCAGCCCCTGGGGTGGAAAACCAGACCAGCGGGGTTGTGCGCAGGCAAACCACAGCGCCCCCCCCAACAGAAACCCAGAGCGACGGTCGGGCGCACGCGAAATGCAGCTTCCAAGACAGAAACCCGGTGTGCCGGGGTCACGCCGGTGAACTGCAACCCCCGGGGTGGGAACCCCGAGCAGCGGAGTCAAGCGCGCGTGAATTGGGAGTGGCTGGCGGTTTTAGAAGCACAAAGGGCAGAGACGTGCCCAGACCTGGAGGCAGGACTGGGAACACTGCGGAGGGGCGCACAACCCAGGCCGCTGCAGTTTATAGCAGCACGGACAGAAACGGAGACAGTGTGGCCTGGAGAGCTCACTGAAGAACAGACTGCGGTCTCTCTGCTCTGAGGCAGAGGGTTGGAAATGGTCTCTTCTGCTCTAACTCATGGAAGAGACGCGGAAAGCCACCAGGGAAAGGCGCCAGAGAACAAAAGCCCCAAAGACTGATTCCCACTGAGCCCATCCCCCACCACAGGGGCTCAGGGCAACTCCGCCCAAACAGGGTTGCCTGAGTAACAGCGCGGCAGGCCCCTCCCGCAGAAGACAGGCTGGGAAAACAAGAGGCCAGCAACCCTAAGGTCCCAAGAAAACAGGTGCATCTGGCTTGGGTTCTGGTCAATAATTTGGACTGTATACATTCCCTCAAACACCCATCAACAGAATGACTAGGAGGAGGAGCCCCCAAAACAGAAAAGACTCAGAGATTATGACTTATGCTGCAGATTTACAAATGGATGCAGATATAACCAAGATGTCAGAGATGGAATTCAGGCTAGCAATTGTGAAGACAATGACTAGAATGGAGAAATCAATTAATGGCAACATAGAGTCTCTAAGGGCAGAAATAAAAGGTGAATTGGCAGAACTTAAAAATGCTATCAATGAGATCCAATCCAATCTAGATAATCTAACAGCTAGGGTAACTGAGACAGAAGAGAGAATAAGCGATCTGGAAGACAGTATAATAGATAAAAAGGGAAAAGAGGAGGCCAGGGAAAAACAACTCAGAATCCATGAAAATAGAATCAGAGAAATAAGTGACACCATCTGACATTCCAATGTCAGAATAATTGGAATCCCAGAGGGAGTGGAGAGAGAGGGCTAGAAGATGTATTTGAGCAAATCGTAGCTGAGAACTTCCCTAATCTGGGGAATGAAACAAACATTCGAGTCCTGGAGGCAGAGAGGACCCCTCCTAAGATCAAGGAAAACAGGCCAACACCCCGGCATGTAATAGTAAAACTTGCAAATCTTAGAACCAAGGAAACCATCTTAAGGGCAGTTAGGGGGAAGAGATTCCTTACGTACAGAGGGAGGAACATCAGAATAACGTCAGACCTATCCACAGAGACCTGGCAAGCCAGAAAGGCCTGGCAAGACATATTCAGAGTACTAAATGAGAAGAACATGCAGCCAAGAATACTTTATCTGGCAAGGCTTTCATTTAGAATGGATGGAGAGATGCAGAGCTTCCACGACCGGCAGAAGTTGAAAAAATATGTGACCACTAAGCTGGCCCTGCAAGAAATATTAAGGGGGGTTCTATAAAAGGAGAAAGACCCCAAGAGTGATCTACAACAGAAATTTACAGGGACAATCTATAAAAACAACGTCTTCACAGGCAACATGATGACAATTAATTCATATCTTTCAATAGTCACTCTCAACGTTAATGGCCTAAACACTCCCATAAAATGGCACAGGGTTGCAGATTGGATAAAAAGACAGGACCCATCCATATGCTGTCTACAAGAGACTCATTTTGAACCTAAAGGTACATCCAGACTGAAAGTGAAGGGATGGAGATCTATCTTCCATGCCAGCGGACCTCAAAAGAAAGCTGGGGTAGCAATTCTTATATCAGACAAATTAGATTTTAAACTAAAGTTTGTAATAAGAGACACAGAAGGACACTATATCATTCTTAAAGGGTCTATCCAACAAGAAGATCTAACAATTGTAAATATCTATGCCCCCAACATGGGAGCAGCCATCTACATAAGCCAACTGTTAACCAAAATAAAGAGTCATATTGATAACAATATGTTAATTGTAGGAGACCTCAATACTCCACTCTCAGCAATGGACAGATTATCTAAGCAGAAAATCAACAAGGAAACAAGAGCTTTGAATGATACATTGGACCAGATGGACCTCATAGATATTTACAGAACATTCCACCATAAAACAACAGAATACTCATTCTTCTCGAGCGCACATGGAACTTTCTCCAGAATAGACCACATACTGGGTCACAAATCAGGTCTCAACTGATACCAAAAGATTGAGATTATTCCCTGCATATTCTCAGACCACAATGCTCTAAAACTGGAACTCAATCACAAAAAAAAAAATTTGGAAGAAATTCAAACACTTGGAAGCTAAAGACCACTCTGCTCAAGAATGTTTGGGTCAACCAGGAAATCAAAGAACTTAAACAATTCATGGAAATCAATGAGAATGAAAACACATTGGTCCAAAACCTATGGGATACTGCAAAGGCGGTCCTAAGGGGGAAATACATAGCCATCCAAGCCTCACTCAAAAAAATAGAAAAATCCCAAATTCACCAACTAACTCTACACCTTAAAGAACTAGAGAAAAAGCAACAAACAATGCCTAAGCCACGCATTAGAAGAGAAAAAATTAAAATTAGAGCAGAAATCAATGAATTAGAAACCAGAAACACAGTAGATCAGATCAACAAAACTACAAGCTGGTTCTTTAAAAGAATTAATAAGATTGATAAACCACTGGCCAGACTTATCCAAAAGAAGAGAGAAAGGACCCAAATTAATAAAATTATGAATGAAAGGGGAGAGATCACGACTAACCCCAAGGAAATAGAAACAATTATTAGAAATTATTATCGGGCGCCTGGGTGGCTCAGTTGGTTAAGCGACTGCCTTCGGCTCAGGTCATGATCCTGGAGTCCCTGGATCGAGTCCCACATTGGGCTCCCTGCTCGGCAGGGAGTCTGCTTCTCCCTCGGACCCTCCCCCCTCTCATGTGCTCTCTCTCTCATTCTCTCTCTCTCAAATAAATAAATAAAATCTTTTTTAAAAAAAAAGAAATTATTATCAACAACTATATGCCAGTAAACTGAGCACTCTGGATGAAATGGAGGCCTTCCTGGAAACCTATAAGCTGCCAAGACTGAAACAGGAAGAAATTGACAACCTGAATAGGCCAATAACCAGTAATTAGATTGAAGCAGTGATCAAAAACCTCCCAAAAAACAAGAGTCCAGGGCCTGATGGATTCTGTGGGGAATTCTACCAAACATTCAAAGAAGAAATAATACGTATTCTACTGAAGCTGTTTCAAAAAATAGAAACAGAAGGGAAACTTCCAAACTCATTCTATGAGGCCAGCATTACCTTAATCCCCAAACCAGGCAAAGACCCCATCAAAAAGGAGAATTTCAGACCAATATCCCTGATGAATATGGATTCCAAAATCCTCAACAGAATCCTAGATAATAGGATCCAACAATACATTAAAAGGATCATCTATCACGACCAAGTGGGATTTATCCCCGGGATGCAAAGGTGGTTCAACATTTGCAAATCAATCAATGTGATAGAACACATTTATAAGAGGAGGGAGAAGAACCATATGGTCCTCTCGATTGATGCAGAAAAAGCACTTGACAAAATACAGCATCCTTTCCTGATTAAAACTCTCCAGAGTATAGGGATAGAGGGAACATTCCTCAAGTTCATAAAATCCATCTATGAAAAACCCACAGTGAATATCATCCTCAATGGGGAAAAGCTGAGAGCCTTTCCCTTAAGATCAGGACCACGTCAAGGGTGCCCACTCTCGCCACTGTTGTTCAACACAGTACTAGAAGTCCTAGCAACAGCAATCAGACAACAAAAAGAAATAAAAGGTATTCAAGTTGGCAAAGAAGAAGTCAAACTCTCTCTTTTCGCAGATGACATGATACTTTATGTGGAAAACCCAAAAGACTCCACCCCCAAATTACTAGAACTCATCCAGCAATTCAGTAATGTGGCAGGATACAAAATCAATGCACAGAAATCAGTTGCTTTCTTATACACTAACAACGCAACTGTAGAAAGAGAAATTAAAGAAATGATTCCATTTACAATAGCACCAAAAACCATAAGATACCTCGGAATAAACCTAACCAAAGAGGTAAAGGATCTATACTCTAGGAACTACAAAACACTCATGAAAGAAATTGAAGAAGACACAAAAAGATGGAAAAGCATTCCATGCTCATGGATCGGAAGAATAAACATTGTTAAAATGTCTATGCTACCCAGAGCAATCTATACCTTCAATGCTATCCTGATCAAAATTCCAATGACATTTTTCAAAGTGCTGGAACAAACAATCGTAAAATTTGTATGGAATCAGAAAAGACCCCGAATCGCCAAGGAAATGTTGAAAAAGAAAAACAAAGCTGGGGGCATCACGTTGCCCAATTTCAAGCTATATTACAAATCAGTGATCACCAAGACAGCATGGTACTGACACAAAAACAGACATACAGACCAATGGAACAGAATAGAGAGCCCAGATATGGACCCTCAACTCTATGGTCAAATAATCTTTGACAAAGCAGGAAAAAACATGCAATGGAAAAAAGACAGTCTCTTCAATAAATGGTGCTGGGAAAATTGGACAGCCACGTGCAGAAGAATGAAACTCGACCATTCTCTAACACCATTCACAAAGATAAACTCAAAGTGGATGAAAGACCTCAATGTGAGACAGGAATCCATCAAAATCCTAGAGGAGAACATAGGCAGTAACTTCTTTGACATCGCCCACAGCAACTTCTTTCAAGATACATCTCCAAAAGCTAGTGAAACAAAAGCAAAAATGAACTTTTTGCTTGAAACAGTCAACAAAACAAAGAGACAACCCACAGAATGGGAGAAGATATTTGCAAATGACACTACAGATAAAGGGCTGGTATCCAAAATCTATAAAGAACTTCTCAAACCCCACACCCAAAAAACAAATAATCAAGTCAAAAAGTGGGCAGAAGAGATGAACAGACACTTCTCTGAAGAAGACATACAAATGGCTAACAGACACATGAAAAAATGTTCATCATCATTAGCCATCAGGGAAATCCAAATCAAAACCACACTGAGATACCACGTTACACCAGTCAGAATGGCAAAAATGGACAGGGAAAGAAACAACAAATGTTGGAGAGGTTGTGGAGAAAGGGGAACCCTCTTACACTGTTGGTGGGAATGCAAGTTGGTAAGGCCACTTTGGAAAACAGTGTGGAGATTCCTCAAAAATTTAAAAATAGAGCTACCCTATGACCCAGCAATTGCACTGCTGGGTATTTACCCCAAAGACACAGATGTAGTGAAAAGAAGGGCCATATGCACACCAATGTTCATAGCAGCAATGTCTGCAATAGCCAAAGTGTGGAAAGAGCCGAGATGCCCTTCAACAGATGAATGGATAAAGAAGATGTGGCTAAAAATAAGTAACACCAGACAGTAACTTAAATCCACACAAAATAACAAAGAGTGGCAGTAAAGGTAACTATGTTGTCAATTAAAAAAGACAGTATAGTACATTTTTCTTTTCCTTTCTTCTGTGAACGGATCTAAAAAGCAATGCATTAAGTGATATGTATAAAATTGAATTATTGGGACATAACATAGAAATGTAATATATTTGACAATCAGAACACAAAGATAACATGTGGGAACAAAGGTATACTAGAATAAGGAAATTACACCCTATGGTAACTGAAGATAACCAGGAATGGTAGTTAAGAAGGTTAATATAACAAATTTTTTTTTCTTTCTTTCTTTTTTTAGTTTTTACTCTTATTCCACTTAGTTAACATACAATGTTACATTAATTTCAGCTGTATAATATAGTAATTCAACAATGCCATACATCACCCTGTGCTCATCACAAAAAGTTCCCTCCTTAATCCCCATCAGCTATTTAACCCACCTCCCCACCCACCTCCGCTCTGGTAACCATCAGTTTGTTCTCCGTAACTGAAAGTTTGTTTCTTGATTGCTTCTTTATCTCTTTTTCCCTTTTGCTTGTTTGTTTTGTTTCCTAAGTTCCACGTAAGAGTGAAGTCAGATGGGGGGGCGCCTGGGTGGCTCAGTCGTTAAGCGTCTGCCTTCGGCTCAGGTCATGATCCCAGGGTCCTGGGATCGAGTCCCATATCGGGCTCCCTGCTCCGCGGGAAGCCTGCTTCTCCCTCTCCTACTCCCCCTGCTTGTGTTCCTGCTCTCACTATGTCTCTCTCTGTCAAATAAATAAATAAAATCTTTAAAAAATAAAATTAAAAAAAAAAAAAGAGTGAAGTCAGATGATATTTGTCTTTCTCTGACTGCCTTATTTTACTTACCATTATACTCTCTAGCTCCATCCATGTCATTGCAAATGGCAATGTTTCAACATTTTAACTATGTGTCTAGAGGTAAATATCTGCATTTATCCTACTTTGGAGTTTGTTAAGCTTTCTCGTTGTGCATGTTGATCATATACATTTTGATCACATTTTTCATCATATTTGGAAAATTGTGCCAGTCTTTGAGACTTTCTCCTATCTTCTGTAGGCAGAATCTCTGTCTTATGGAATGAGGCTAGGGTAGGATAGAAAAGTCACTCTTCACCAGCTTCCACCCATATCCTCCCTACAGAGAAGAAACTATAAAGGTTAGGGGTGTAGTGGCAAAAATTGTGCTGCCATTTGGCCAACACCACTGCCCCATATAATCTTCTGAAGCATGGAGCTGGGGGAGATGAAATCTTTTAATATTCTCTGGCTACCAGATCCACTCAAAATACCTCTTCCACTCTTAGGATCTGGAGGAAATACCACTTGCTGGAATAGCTCTTTGACAACATAGACTCGGGTAGGAAAATGGGTATGGTACCCAGTTCAAGTGTCATGGCCTTCCATAGTTCTTATCAAGTTTTCATATATTTTGTTAAATGCTCCTACTCAATTTACTATAAGCCCTTTCATCTCCAGAGACTTTGAATGATCACCCTGCTAATTGGACCAAGTTCTTCACATCATTCTGGCAGTCTCACTCCAAGAATGATGTTTTTCTCTTTATCATTTACATTTATCATATTTGTCATCCACGTCATATCACATCAATAAAGAAATTAAGCATTTGGTCAGTTAGATTGACATCAAGTACTGCTTTTATTACTTATATCTATGTGTGTAAAGGTATGGCTAAGACTAGTGTGATCTACTAGTCTACCTATTATCATCTAAGGCTCAGGAAAAATAACAGATTTTATAATTTAAATCTGTTGTTCTATCTACTACAACATGCTGTCATATCTAAAAATAGAAATTTCAGGAATAAACAGAAGTCAAACTTTCACTATGTGCAGATGACATGATACTATATATAGAAAACCCTAAAGATGCCACCAGAAAACTGCTAGAGTAATAGATGAATTTAGTAAGTTCGCAGAATACAAAATCAATATACAGAAATCTGTTGCATTCTATATACTAATAATTAAGTAGCAGAAAGAGAAATTAAGAAAACAATTCCACTTACATTTGCACCAAAAATAATAAAACACCTAGGAATAAACTTAACCAAAGAGGTGAAAAACCTGTACTCAAAACTTTAATGAAAAGCATTGATGAAAGAAATTGAAAATGACACAAATAGGAAGATATTCCATGCTCATGAATTGGAAGAACAAATATTGTTAAAATGTCCATAGTACCCAAAGCAATCTACAGATTTAATGCAATCCCTTCAAAATACCAACAGAACTAGAACGCTTCTTTTCTCACAGAACTAGAACAAATAATCCTAAAATTTCTACGGACCACAAAATACTGCAAATAGCCAAAGCAGTCTTGAAAAAAAAGAACAAAACTGGAAGTGTCACAATCCTAGATGTCAAGATATTCTTCAAAGCTATAGTTATGGTACACACAAGATAGTCACATTGATCAGGTGGGGGGTGGGAGGGATGAGGTGGCCAGGTGATAGACATTGGGGAGGGTATGGGCTATGGGGAGTGCTGTGAATTGTGTAAGACTGTTGAATCACAGACCTGTACCTCTGAAACAAATAATACATTATATGTTTAAAAAAAAAGAAGATAGCAGGAAGGGAAAAATGAAGGGGGGGGAATCGTTGGGGGAGACAAACCATGAGAGACTATGGACTCTGAGAAACAAACTGAGGGTTCTAGAGGGGAGGAGGTTGGGGGGATGGGTTAGCCTGGTGATGGGTATTAAAGAGGGCATGTACTGAATGGAGCACTGGGTGTTATACGCAAACAATGAATCATGGAACACTACATCAAAAACTAATGATGTAATGTATGGTGATTAACATAACATAAAAAAAAAAGAATGAGAACCACTAACTATATCTTTTAGATATAGATGTGGTAAAAGAAAGCAAACAAGACAAAAGCCAATGACTTTTCATTAATTTCATTACATTTATCTCCAGGGTCTGATGAGTGAGAGGATTATCTAGCTCTAAAATATCCTGTAAACTGGTAGCACTTGAAATGCTCCTACTCACATGGGTGATAGAGAAACAAGGTAGCATCCAAACATCCTCCACCATAAAATATAAAATTGGAAAGAATAAAAATGTCTGCAAAAAGCTTACAGAATTTTATGGAAAATCCAGCTAATGCTCCCCAACATTTTGGAAAGAAAAAAAAAGAAGAGGAATACAGACAGCATAGCCAGGGGCTGACCTTCACCCCCTCACCCCAACCCTGTTGAAGGAGAGAAGTGGGGAGGGGTGGCAGGAAGTGGCTGACCCTATGTCCATCTATAAGCTTATTTGTACTTTATTGTTCCCTCCTACTTTCCCCTCCTGAACACTCTTACACCTTTATTCACACTCTGCTTCTTTTTCCTTGCCCATTTTCTTCTTTCCCATACCATGAAATTCTCAGACACCTATTAGCAGATAGTATAGTCGTTAAGGGCAAGATCCTGGATCCAAATTGCCTGGGTTTAATAATTTTCAGGCACTTCTTGAAATTACTTACTTAATGTCTTTGTACTCCAGTTTCCCCTATGTAAAATGAGGCCAAAATAGTTCTACTTTACAAGGTTCTATGAAGATTAAATGAGGTAATACTTATACTTGGAACACTGCCTTAAATGGGTGTAATATAAATGTTTGCTAAATCAATAGATCTTTATATGGTATATCCCATATGATAAAAATGTTTTAAAATGTGTAAATTTTATATTTATACTTTAAAATTACATAAGAACATATGTATATTCTTTTTAAAAAAGGACATATGTATTCTTCACCAAATATCTATGTATGAGTTTCCTATATTCTGAGACTTACGCTAAGCTGTGCCACTTGAGAATATTCAACTCAACCTCATTAGTGACTACTGGAAGAAGAAATAGCTCAGTAAATTCTTATAAAGTAATTCCCTAGAAACTCACTTTAGCACTATGTTCCTTCCAATAAAACACTTTATTTAATCTATGGAAGGAGAGAAAGAAATAAAAAAAGGACTCATAGTTTTCCAGACTTCACTGAATAGTTTTAAGTCCTTTTATTCACTCTGCTAATAATCTTGCCAGTACAATCCTAATAACTATGATTAGAGTAACAAAGTGCATAGGTGTTTGGGAAAATGCGCCTTATGCCATAAGTAATTTAGAATGAATCTTTAAGTCTACTTCTTTTCAGTGTGCTGGGATATACACCCTCTGGGAGATGGAGAGAGCTTAAAATGCTGGGTATCAGTAGAACCTAAAAAAAATGTTTAGTGAGGATTTCTGCACTGATAAATGGTACAGGAAGCCATGGCCATCATGTAATGTTATTTGAAGAAATTTAATATTAATGTGAAGTAAAAAGAAAAGTAACTTGAATAGAATGATGCTCATTTGAATGGAAAAATTGTAAAATGCTCAAGATTAAAATTTTCCACAACACAATATAGATTGGAGAATTAAAGGATGAAGACAGCAAAATTTATGTGGAATGGTAGAAAGCTACTAGGAAGATAAAAAGGGGAAATTCATGGCAGAATAAATTAGTCAAAATCTTTAGAGGTAGGAGGGTGGATGCAGGGTAGTTTGTAAAGGAAGCTAAATAACTACTTACCTAAGCAGGAGTTGAGAAAGTTTTGGAACAAGATTTTGCTTGTTTCTTAGGTATATCTGGGAGGAGATATGTGAACTAAAAATGTTACAGAGCAAGCAATATATAGAGAGTAAGCAAGATCAAATAAAGCAACATCACAGGGAATTTTTTAATGTTCAGCAGTCTAGAATAAGTGTGATGTAATATATTTCATTAATTTTTCTTCTCTCTGTTCTCTGTTGAAAGTTGCAGAAATAAAGAAAAACACATTACAATAGTTCCTCCCTGAACGTGACAAACCAGATTACAGCTATATCCATTTTAAACATTGTTTTGCTTTCTTGCTTCCCAGAAGTATCTTCTGAAGAGGTTCATTTTTGACTGGTCAGTCAAAAGGATTGAGAAAGTTTCTGAGGTCAATAATAGGAATTTGATAATATGTGCATATTAAAGATTGAGAACTGGTCATTTCCAAATATATTGTAGAAGCCAGTTGATTATAGCTATCAATTTATTCCATAATTGAGTTGTAAAGTGCCAGGGGTGCTGACACTGATGTAGCTCAGGAAGGAAGAAGCAAGTGAGAATCCGTAGCTGACAAGGACCTGATTTGAATCAGGATTAATAAGGGTTGATATTATTAAGGATTGAATTAATCAGTACCCTATGTAATTTGAATCTCTTAAAGTCTCTCATTATCAGCCCAGCACTCATTTAGAAGAGATGTTTGGGGATCAGTGATAGAAATGTCTGCTAATAATGCCCATTGCTCCTCACATAAGAATTGGAAAGTTATTTAGTGAAACTGTTATCTAATTTCCTGTCACCAAACTTTTACAAATTTCCCTTGGGTTGTTTCTCATTATTTTGAGTAATTATCATTCTCTTGGCACCCTGTTAAGTTTTGTTTGTTTGTATTTTCCCCATAGAAGCAAAGATGATCACTCCCAAGGCTGGTATAACAGAAGTCATAACATAAGCTGTATTTCAATCATTATAGTTGGCTTCATCCTTACTCTCTAAAAGCCCTAAATAAATTTACTTTGAAAGGAGAGCTCCCTTGTGCCAGTTTCTCCTCAGGTCAAGACCAAGTGACTTTTCCCTGAGCTAGTCTCTTCTCACTTAATTACCCACCTTGGATATTGACCAAAGGTTACCTCTTCGGAGAGTAGTTAACTATCCCAAAAGACTGGCTCCAACATTTCCCGAACCATTTAAAAACAGGCCTAAAAATTCAGCTTTATAGCTCACCAAAGTAGGAGACATAGGGTTTTTTATCTTCTATCCCCAATCTGTCTTCATTCAGCTTATTGGATACCAGAGAATTTTCTTTAAAAAGGTATACAATAGATTTGGTTGATTTATTTGTACCCTGTGTCATCTAAACATAATTAATGTTAGCTCTTAAAAATTAATTTAATCCTTTTTATCCATATGATTTCCATGAGATAATGGAAACCAGAAGAATCCAAATCTCTCCCACACATCCTCAAATTTAAAAAAATACTGATGAACAAAGAAAACAAAAATACCCATAAAAAGGAACCTGGGTGGCTCAGTTGGTTAAGTGAACGACTCTTGGTTCTCTTGGTTTCTAATCCAGTCGTGATCTCAGGCATTGTGAGTTGGAGCCCCCTGCCATGCCCGGTGTGGGGCTCCATGCTCAGCAGGGAGTCTGCTTGAAGATTCTCTCCCTCTGCCCCTTCCCTGACTCACGTGCACATACATGCATGCACTCTCTCTAAAATAAATCTCTTAAAAAATATCCATAAAACAGATCTTCCATATACCTAGGAAACAGAGAATACTATGAACTTTAATTTATAGGTAAGCAGTAAATTATACCCAAAAACTCACTCTGGAGCCTGGACCTGACTACAGAAAAGATGGAGACTCTACGGGGGGGGGGGGGGGAAGAGCAGAACTGAGGCCCCAGGGTAGCAGAACACAGATAAAATCAATCCCAGAAATATAAAGTTCCATCCTGAGTGAAGAAAATACCAAGAACCAGCCTGAGACTTGGTAGCTAAGAGCAAAGGCTATGAGGTATCAAAAGGACAGCACCTGGGAGTGTCCAAGAGTAAAATAAGCAGTCTCAGTGGGAGCATCGCCTCTGTGGGAGGTAGGATATGGAAGATGGAGAAAGCCCTGTCAAGCTTGGTAGTAAAGAGACAGAAGGCAATTAAAGGTCCTAAAGAGAGGAAAGAGAACCACAAAATCCGAAGATACTTCAAACTCTCCTCCAAGGAAGGTCCTAGAAATCTGAAACTTTCATTTTACTATAGACCACCAGAAGAAGGGCATGGTGAACTGAAAAAATCTAGTAAACTAACCAAACCCATTCTACATGTCTATCAATACCTATAAGTGATGGTCCTGGAAAATAACATTTCAGAAGACCAGAAAGCAACTGAGAATATCCATAGTAAGCTATGATAAGATAAAAATTAATGCATTCCTACGGTACAGGACACCCATATGGGACAACACGACTGTAACATAGAATCACATGATACCAATTCTAATTAAACATCCTTAAGTATGCAGGTATATAAGAAGACTAATTCAAATGAAAAATTCTAAAACTAACAACAGATATGGACCAATATTAAGATCTGAAATAAGTTGACCAGATTCAAGAAAGAGTTAAAGAAGAAAAAATAGTCTTAGATATAGACTTACCTATAAGGTGCAAAGAAAAATAGATTTTTTTTGAAAACATTGTAAAAAATTGAATGTGGTAGCCAGTTTCCAAAGATGATCTACATGTCCTAGTATTCATGCTCTTATGTAGTCCTACCTACACGGAATCTGGGCTGGCCCAATGACTCTCTTTAAACAATAGAATGTAGCAAAATTGATGCTGTGCCTATTCAAGCCTAAGAAGTTGCTTTTACTTTTGGATCCTGAGAGATCACATGGAGAGAGAGAGGCCCAAAGACTCCAATATGTCAGCTGAGCCCAGTGTTCTAGCCATCTTCACCAATGGACCAGATTTATGAATGAGCTATGTTGAAAAATCTAAAACAGTTATGTCTACAGATTACTACAGATCAGCTGACATTACTTGGCGCAAATAACAGCCCATTTGAGCCTGGCCAGTCCACAGAATTGTGAGAGATGATAATTAGATTGTTGGTAGGTCACTAAATTTTGGTCATTTTTTACACATAAATAGAGAAACATTCAGAAAACTTATGAAAAAAGCCAAGGGAGAAAAACAAAAGTAAAAAGAGGTAAAAATGATCAGAGAAAAAATTACTGATATAGCTGATATGCAAATAAAATCATATATATATATATATATAATGAGTCCCTGAAGAAGCAAAATAAATCAATTAAATAGAATTGTGAAAATTATAATCTAAGAAAACTTTACAGAAATAAAAATATAGGGGTACCTGTGTGACTCAGTCGTTAAGCGTCTGCCTTTGGCTCCGGTCATGATCCCAGGGTTCTGGGATCAAGCCCCACGTCAGGTTCCCTGCTTGGCGGGAAGCCTGCTTCTCCCTCTCCCACTCCCCCTGCTTGTCTTCCCTCTCTCATTCTCTCTCTCTGTCAAATAAATAAATAAAATCTTTTTTAAAAAGAAATAAAAATATATTTATATATTATTAATAAGTTCATTATATGCCTTGGAAAATTAAATAATCTATTTGAGGCATAGCATATTAAAACTACCAAATTTTAAAGTAAAAGGAATAAACACCCTCTGGGCTTCCAGACAAAAGAAAGAAAATCAAGTTGGCATCAGACCTTTTCAGTGGCAACATATAAATCCAGACATATGCAGTGGAGCAATATTTCTAGAAATTTGGGAAAAGAAATTTTTAATGATTTGTAATTATAACCTTATTTTTCTCTTTTGTTTAATCTTGCCCTGTTTTCAATCTGTTTTTCATGCTATATCCGGAAATGAACTTTCAAAATGTAACTTTTTTATCTTTCTCATCACCTTTCAGTTGTACCCCCTTTGCCTATAATAAATCCAACTCATTATCATGACATAAGTGGTTTTCCATTGTTTAATCCCTGCTTCCATCTCCAGTATTATCTATAATACCATCCTCTATCACCTTATGTTCCAGCTAGATTTAACCAAAAGATTCAAACTTGGAGCATTATTTTTATATATTATGCTCCCTCATTCTGGCATGAGTGCCTTGTGGACTCTTACTAACTCATATGCTTCTAGTCCTGCATCAATGCCATCTCTTCTAGGAAGTTATTTCTGATTCTCCCCTATTATTACTATAAAATAGACTTGAGCTGTAGCTCCTTTACACCAGCTCTATTCCTTGTACCTCTTTTTTATTTTTTCTAAAGATTTTATTTTTAAGTAATCTCTGTACCCAACATGGGGAATGAACTCACAACCCTGAGATCAAGAGTCATACACTCCACCAGCGGAGCCAACCAGGCACCCCCCTTTTACTTCTTTTATGGCACTTTCATTCCCCGCTCGTACTTCTTTTATGGCACTTTCATTACAGTCAACATTTTTACAAATGCATTTCTTTCTCTAGACTGTCAGTTCTTTGAAAATAATAACTGGTGGTTAAATTTATCTATTAGATGTTTAATAAGTTTTCTTGAATAAATACATGAATGATTGAATTAACTAATTAATTTGGCATGAGTAATAAAGAGTTAAGCTGAAAGAAACAACTGGACACTTTCAGGATGGTCAATCTTCTTAGAATTCTATAGGACACATTTTATTATTTATTTATTTGAGAGAGAGAGAGCACAAGCAGGGGGAGAGGCAGGCAGAGGGAGAGGGAGAAGCAGGTTCCCCGCTGAGCAGGGAGCCCAAAGTCAGGCTCCATCCCAGGACCCTGGGATTGACTGAGCCACCCAGGAGTTCCTAAAGGACACACTTTAGAAAAGAAAGATGAAGAAGGCTTTCCATTTGAAGAAGGGAGCAAGAGGACCAAAGTCACAGAAACAAGTAATTACCTATTTAATGCAAGAATGAAGAACATTCGCTTGGTTCCTTTATGGATCTTCACACTACACTAAGGAATGCAGACTCTACCATGTAGCCAGAAAAGAAGTACTAGGAGATTTTAGTCAGAGATAAGAAATGATAGAAAACAGTGTCTTGTATTTCAGTTTTCCTCAGTGAAAAAGTAATGGCTGTGGGCCTTGAACTTCCACTACACACAGATAGAAAGCTGGACAAATATAAGAAAAACTGTTTCAGAGAGCAAACAACAGGCTGCATAGAACTGTGACACCTAAGAACATATGAGGTGAGCCTGTCATGTTCAGTTAAATGCTAGTCTAGATGTTGCTGTGAAAGTACTTTCTAGATGTAATTAACACTTACAACCAGTTGACTTTTAAGTAAAGTTGACTTATATCTGATAAGGGATTAATATTCAAAATATATTAAAAGCTCATACAATTTAGCAAAAAAAAAAAAAACCCCAAACAATCTGATTTAAAAATTGGCAGAGAGCCTAAAAAAAAATTAAAAAAAAAATTTTCCAAAGAAGACATACAAATGGCCAATACCAACATGAAAAGATGCTCAATATCACTAATCATCAGAGAAATGCAAATCAAATCCACAATGTAATATCACCTCAGACCTGTTGGAATGGCTATTATCCAATAAATAAGTGTTGGTGAGGATGTGAAGAAAAAAGAACCCTTTGTGCACTGTTAGTGTAAATGTAAATTGGTACAGCCACAAAAGAAAACAGTATGGAGGTTCTTTAAAAAAAAAATCACAAATAGAACTACCATATGATCCAGCAATTTCATTTCTGGGTATGTGTCTGAAGGAAATGAAACTGTTATTTTAAAGAGAGAGTTTTACCCTCATGTCCACTGCAGCACTATTTCAATAGCCAAGACATAGAAACAACCTAAATGCCCATCAACAGATAAATGGATAAAGAAATTGTGATACACACACACACACACACACACAATAAAACATTGTTCAGCCATAAGAAAAAGCAGGAAAGCTTGCCATTTGTGACAACATGGATGGACCTTGAAGGCATTATGCTAAGATGAAATAAGTGAGAGAAAAAGGAATATCATATGATCTCACTTATATATGGAATCTAAAAAACAAAACAAATCTTCATAGATACAGAGAACAGATTGGCAATCACCAGAGGCAGGAGCTGAGGGATGGACAGAATGAGTGAAGTGGGTCAAACATATAAACTTCTGGTTATAAAATAAAGACATTCTGGGGCTGTGGTGTACAGCATGATAACTATAGTTACAATACTGTATTGCATATTTGAAAGTTGCTAAGAGAGTATAACTTAAAAATTGTCATCACAAGAAAAAAATTGTAACTGTATGTGGTGATGGGTGTTAACTACGCTTATTGTAATAATCATTTCTCAATACATACACATATTAAATCATTACGTTGTGCATCTAAAACTAACACAATGTTGTATGTCAGTTATACTTCAATAAAAAAATAAGTTTCAAATGAATTTTTTTGAAGTATAGAAAATCTTCACTCCCTCATTCCTAACTTTATATCTCAGTAACTTGACAAAGGTGTCTCCCACTTTACTAAGCCACCATCAATGAGTATTCCTATAAAACACTCTTTTAATTAGTGAGCTCTGTTGAATTGTCTAATTCTGGAGGACATTTCTCTGGCATTGCTCATACATAGTAGTTATCTCAAGGTATAAGATTATGTGCTGTCTTTCTATTTCCACCAGCGCCTAATAACAGACTGCCTTTAGCTTTCAAAAGGGCTGTTCCTTGCTGTGCATCAAGTAATTTATAATATCCCCAATGGATGCCATTTGTGTGGTAGTGTTGATGTTTGCCAGAGACTCCAATCTTCATGTAACTGGATAACAGATACCCCTGAAATCACTTGTAACTTAGGATGATGTGATTCCAGAGAGACTGTTTGGGCTCAGGTTAAGTCTCTAAAGGTTTTTTTTTTTCCCCCAGCTCCATTAAAATTCAGATTTCTTTGAGTAAATCAATACAAGTCTTAATAAAATGCTCAAGTGCATTATATACATTCACCAACATGTAAATAGCCCTCTTCTCATCTAGAGGTTCCGAAAAGACAGTAATTTATTCTGTACTATCTGTAAAATGGCTATTGTTGTCCCAGTTCAAATTGTTCTCCCAAATTTTATGGATCGGTCAGGGCCCTATATTTTAGCTGGGTAGATTAACCATTTTGGATATGACTAATTCTTAGTTCCTAGGTTCCTTTGTTCTTAGTTCCTAGGTGTCTTCCTCTTCTCAGAGATAAATTATGATAGAATATATTTTCAATGTAATGAGCTAGTATCCTCTTTATAAGGATTGAATCTATATCGTATCTAACCAAGGTGTATGGCTACACTGGAGTGATTAACCTATCTCAAACATGTATCGGAGGCTTTGTCAAATGAAAGAAAATTATTTGATTTTCAAAATTCTTCTGAAACTGGAATAAAAACATAAATCCTTGGCCAACTCTATAGTAGTGTACCAGTCTCCTTTAGTTCACTGGACTTCTTTTTAAATGGCTTTTACCATCCCTAGTGAAGAGAAGCTTATCAATGGAACTATTTTATTTAGTCCTCAGTAGTCATAGTAAAACTTCATTAACTCTTTTTTCCTAGATACCAGACAGGGCCTTTGTATAATTAGTCAATAAGGGATTAATACCCCTATTTCTAGCATCTCTTAAAGCAGGGATGGATTATTGTCCTCCAAGGATTTGGAATTGTTTAATATTCACTACAGAGGAAAGCTTGCACTATTCTACAGGTTCTATTTGGGTGTCCAATTAGCAATGGGTGGAGGCAGACTTGACCTGATTAGATATTTGCAGGCAAAGGCAAAAACCTCCATTATCACAACATATCAAATCCAATAAAACATTCAGATAGAGGTGACATTTCTACAGGCTTTTCTTATACTCATATATTCCAATTTGTAATTTACTATAACTCTGGTACCTACTACCACAGCATCACATTATCCTCAGAGTTTTATCTTTGGCTTTCCAATGCTGTCCTCTCTATCTCTTGCTGATATCATCATGCATCATGTTCCAGTTTCCGGTAATCCCAGAAAACTCTGTTCACCACCTCAAAGCCATTCAGCTTAGACCAATCATGCATCTTTAGATTTCCCTGCTGATATTTTGCAAGTAGAGCACAATCCTCTCACTCTATTGCCTTAACAGAGTATTCCCACATCTTGCTCACTCACTTTATTTTACCAAGTATTCTTTGACATATTCCAAACAACATATCCCAAACAACAAATCTGTCTGGTTCTTTTTAGCAAGGCAAGTGCAGTTGCCCAAACTATCAGGGGTTTTCCACCTCCCAGCCAGTAATCACCATCAGACTTTATATAGCACCTTCACTAATTTATTTCTTTTTCATCTAACTTATCTTTTAAAAAGCACAGAACTTTCTTCTATCACTGAGATCCAGGAAAAGGAGATTGCTAACAAGTTTGCTATAGCTGTCTGTATGTTTTGTTCTCCTAAGAGATTGTATAAGGGTACCAAGCATTCTCAGAGTTTGCATGGAAGCATTTTTCATTAGGAGTGATATTATTGTTATCTATATTCAATCTAAGGTACCTGCAGTTAAAACATTTCTGTTACCGGGCGCCTGGGTGGCTCAGTTGGTTAAGCGACTGCCTTCGGCTCAGGTCATGATCCTGGAGTCCCTGGATCGAGTCCCGCATCGGGCTCCCTGCTCGGCAGGGAGTCTGCTTCTCCCTCTGACCCTCCTCCCTCTCATGCTCTCTGTATCTCATTCTCTCTGTCTCAAATAAATAAATAAAATCTTTAAAAAAAAAAAAAAAAAAAAAAAAAAAACAACATTTCTGTTACCATTTCTGCAAGGATCTTTTATGTTCCATTAGGTGAAAAAATTGGGCAGGTACCCTTTTCAATGTAAGCTTGTTAGATTTCTACCTTAACCACGGTAGTACCATTATTTGGAAAGAAAAATGTATACTAAAGTCCATACTCGTCAGGCCATTTAATTCTCTCCATTCAGACTCAATGGATTCTCTACCATTGAAATACTAAGCCCTAGGACATGTGGTCTGGACTAACAAAAACTCATCAGGTTTCTAGTGTTTATTTGTTGGAAAGATGTCTCAATTATTTAACAATGCCCCCCCTCCATTTCCATGGTCTTGTCCTTCATTCTCAAGGACAGTGAATAACGTTGGCTTCTAGGTGAATATAATATCCGCCAAGCAAAAAACCTCATGACTCATCTTCTATTTTATATATTTGTCTCATGTCTCCTAAGTCAGTCTACCCCTTTGTGTTCTTCTGATAGAATTTCCATTTTGTTAATGCTATTGATAACCAACAAGCAATGTTTCTAGCAATTTTCCCTATTTGCCTTTGTTTATTAACCAACCCATTTTGCTAAATCCTAGATGTTTGAAACTATATAACCGAAATTCCACTGATAAGATATATACTGTAATTTGCTTCAAAAAAACTTCCACTGTCATGAACCAGGGGTTAGTTTCAGCTATCCCAGCACCAAAGTCTCAAAAGACCTTCCCTACCCATCCTTCTTCACAAGGACCATTTAAGTAAATTTCAAGGGTGGAATGACGTCAAAGTCACAAGATGAAATAGGCTTACCCAGTGTTTATTTACCCAAGTTTATTACCCAAGTTCACTTAGCTTTAAGCAAGAATACAGAACAAGTAAAGCAGCAGCATGCGTAGCCGCAACATGACAGCAGCTTTGGATACTCTGATAGTTTCCAAGCTTCATTCACTGAAGGCAAACTGTTCTATGTACAGATCACTCAGCACAGGGAAGGTGCAGGGTTGGGGGGCTCTCTCAGCTTAATTAACTTGCTTATAACCTAGCACCTAGAGGTATGTTTGCTTCACATCTAATCTTAGTACAGCTGCATTCCATAAAAACAGGGTATACAATAAGCAATCTTGATATACTTGACATACTTGATGTACAACATGTTTAGGAACATTTTGGATCAGCAATCAGTTCATACCAACCTCAGGAGGAATCTAATTTATCCCAAGTTAATGCATCTATTGAGTTGCCTTTGGAAGACTGTATAAATGTCAATTTCTTAGAGGGTCCTCAAACTGGAGTAAAATATTACTGTTCAACTTTTAACTCTTTACATCCAAAGTAATATAAATACCCAGGATATTATTAAAAATAATCCTGATAAATTAATATATTACTTGTGCAATTATGAAGCTAGTAAAAGAGTGTAAATATCATAGCATGTAATTGTTTTTGAAGATACTTCAAATAAAACATGTTCCATGTACATTAAGAAATAAATATACTTACATTTACATAAATAATGAAAAGTATTTAAGGATTACTTTTAAAAGACCAATAGTAATTACAGAAAAAAGGGTTTAATCAAAAAGAAAATTAAAATGTTAAAGAAACATGTAGTTTATAGCGCTTGTAAAATGAGTCACAAATACTGTGAAATTGCTGAAAATCACCCTACAAGTACAGATGGTTTTTAAGGAGAATAAACTTAATCATGTGGAATATTTTTAAAAGAAATTTTGTTATTGGGGACCAATTGGAATTAATTTTAAGAGCATACCAACAAGTTGACTTTTTCCAATAATGTTTATATAAGAGATAAATAAATGTAAGCAATAAGAGGTATTTATCATATGCCTACAGTTTTAGATAATAACGTTTAGTATATTTGTTGGAACTATTGGCAAGACCTAAAGTATTTTAAAAATACTAGAACAATAGGCATATTTTCATTCTTCTACAACTTAAACTTAATTCTCATTTTGTATAATTGTTTTTCCTAAGTGAATGTGCTCAAAAAAGAAACAAACCAGATTGTTCAAGGAATATAATTGTTTTGCCAAAAGAATTGAAGCACCTATGCCTATATAATTTTAAGTAAATTAGAATATATATATATGATATATATAATATCTTTTAAGTGATCACGTCCCTGAATTGGAAGTAAATTAGTGGGAGAGAATTCACTGACAGTTTTATATCCCTACATGCAAAGTCAGGTTCTTATCTCTGATCCAGCCTCCTCGCCTTTTCCTTAGTCAGCTGCAACTAAAACAGATAGGAATAGTAATGCAACCACAAGGTTGATCGAAATTGCTTTATACTGCATTCAAATATTCCTAAATTTATAAATTATTGCGTATCATGCTGCATGCAGTATCCCTGATTTAAAACAAAAACAGTGCATGGAATTACAACTCTGAGCTGTGGTTAATTTTGATGTTTCATTCTTTAGTTCATGCCAACTTTCATTTTCTTCCTAACATCCACAAATTTCTTTAGAAATTTTCATTTTTTCCTAACTTTATCACCAAACAGTACATTTCTTCTCAGGAAATATTCTTCCAAGGAGCAGAATTTTATTTTATTAGTCAACTGGAGTTACTATGTGTGGCAGAAAACAACAAAGCCTTATTAACTTGCAGGTCCAGAGCAATGGGCTGGGCTCATTCATGAACTAAATGATTAACCCTATATACCAGCCTCTATTACAGCTATTTTTCACCACAATTATCTGTTTCTATCTGGAATTTTGGAAAGCCCTAGAAAATAACTAATTTGCAAAAGCCAAATCCTCAGATAAAAATAAAGCACAATGTTTCTAAATAAGCTAGTTCTATAGATAATGTTCCCAAACTTTCACTGGACCCATATCCAAGAAACCATAATGGGAAGCTGGGATGCTTCCACAGAGCTTATGAACTCCTCTGACCATTAGCCTTCTGGTGGAATAGCAGTCACGGCTTATCTATAGGACTTGGGGCTTTTTTCAGCAGATGATAAAAAAGAAACATTTTGAATATTGTCTGGCAACTATTTATTTCTTCATTATTCTTCTCAAGGCACCTATAACTTCTTTGTTCCTCAGGCTGTAAATAAAAGGATTTAGCAGAGAAATTATTATTGTGTAAAATAAAGAATACATTTTGTCATGATCTTCAGTGCGGCCAGACTCAGGATGCACATACATGAAGAAGAGAGTGCCATAGAACAAGGAAATAGAGAGCAGGTGGGCGCTGCACGTGGAGAAGGCTTTGCTCCTGCCCTTTTCAGACTTATTTTTCAGGATGGCAAAGAGGATACAAATATAAGAAACCATGATGGTCATAAAAGTAAAGACTTGTATAAAGGCCGAAAAGATTAAAACCAGAAGTGTATTAACTGTAGGATCAGTGCAAGAAATTTTGAAAAGTTGTAAAATTTCACAGTAGAAATAATGCATTTCATTGGACCTACAGAAAGTTAATCTAAATAACAAACCCACATGAATTGCTGAATGTAGAAAGCCAATAGAATATGAAACACTAATGAACTGAGTACAGAGGTTATTGGACATCACCCCCGGATAAAGCAAGGGGTTGCATATGGCTACATAGTGGTAATAAGCCATCACTACCAGGAGGAAACACTCTGTGGTGGCACTGGAACCAAAAATGTAAAATTGAGCCATACAGTCAAAAAGTGATATCATATGATTCTTGGATAAAAAATGTATAAGCATCCTAGGAGTTATAGAGGATGAGGAACAAGCATCTGCAAAGGCCAAACTGCCGAGAAATAAGTACATGGGGGTGTGAAGATGGGGGTCCTTCCAGATGAGAGCAACCAGACCAAGTTTGCCCACCATGGTGGTGAATTAGATGACCGAGAACACCAGGAACAGGGGGACCTGCAGCCCTGGACGATCTGTAAGTCCTGTGAGAACAAACTCAGCCACGAGTGTCTTATTTTCTTCTGCCATATCTGACCTGGCTGGACAGTAAAATAAAAGAAAAAAGTGTTGAAACAGTCACAAAAGAAATCATAAAAACAGTGTATTTTTGTGTAACATGTATTTCTAAAAGGTGCTTTTCATGTAATTAGCAATTTCTTAATTTTTACCTTTATATGTGTACTTTAATATACATTCAAAATTTTCCATAATAAAATGTTTTAAAATGATAATTCACCTAAAGTAACAAGTAAATTTAATACAAATCCTTCTCAATCCAACAGAGGTTTTAAGAATTATATATGCTTATCTTAAAATTTATATGAAAGAAAAAAATTTCCAATTTTATCCAAGAAAAATGTATAGTAAGAACAGTCAAGAGTACCTTAATTTCTACTGCACTATAACATAAAGATATAATAATCAAAACATTAAGATAGTGGAATAAGAATAGACAAGGGGGTCAATGCAATAATAGGCAGCCTTCTCAGAAATAGATTCCATTATATGTAGAAGTGTGGCATAAGACAAATATGATGTTTCAATTCGGTAGGAAAAAGATGATGGGTTTAATAGATTGTGCTGCCAGTGTTGGCTGTCTGGATATAAATAAGGTTAGACTTCTACCTAACAGCATAGATATTTTGTAAGAAATTTTGGAGACAACAATATAACAGAGTGATTAGAGAAATTCTTATCCAAGAGAGGAAAGCCAATACTAAGCGTAGCTACTATATAATTTTAATGATTAGCAAAAGAGTATTGAACAGAGTCAGAGGGCATATAATAGGTTGGGAAATACATTTTTCTATGTATATGAAAGATACAGATTTATGAATAATATAATATGTAATATAAGAATAACTTAAAAATAGATAAGAAAAAGGCAAACGATCCAAAAGAAGAATGAATAAAGGATATGAACAAGCGAGTTTACAGATAAGTGAATTAAAATGACCAATAAATAAAATGAAAAGATGCCTAGTTTTCTGTGTGTCATAAATATACACACATGTGCAAGTGCAGGTGTGCACACACACACACACACAGATCCTTCCTTTCTCACATATTAGATTAGCAGAAATTAAAATGAACAGATACTGCTAGCTGAGGTGAGAGAAGTGCTCCTTTCGTGTTACTTGTGGATATATGAATTGCAACAGCCTTTTTGAAAAAGCTATTTTATATGATACCATTTAAATTTTTAATAAATACATATACCCTTTGATTTATCTTCTTGCCTTATATATACCCTAGAAATAAAAGCACATCTATACAAAGATAAATATACAAAGGATATCTAATGCATTATTTTTCAAGGTGGCAAAGACCAGACACATCTACAATGAGATGGGTAAATAAATCATGGTTATGTACATTCATATTTTGTCATAGAATTCAGCCACGAAAACAAAGTCTTATTTCACTTGAATTGGTAATTTTCACAATGTATTGTTACCTGAGAAGAATATGAAACAGAGAAGTGTAAATAAGACTTCATTATTGAAAAATAAACAATGCATTTTTAAATCTTTTACCTGGAGAAAAATGTGGATAATAGAAATTAAATTTATAGCATTGGGTTTTCTAGAATAGCAGTAGTGGTAGAAATGAGGGAAATGGAGAAGAGGAAGACAGAAGTCAAAATAAAAGTTCTATGAGAACAGCAGCATATATATTAGGATCTCTTTCACATAAAATTATGTAATTGATTTATTTGTGTGTATATCTATGTAGGCCTTTATATGTACATAAAGAGATGTGCAAAAGAATAGTCTCCAGCATGTTAGTAATGGAGAAAAGAAACAAGAATGATGAAATCCTGTTGTTTTCTTTTTCAAGGAGATGCTTTGTCACTGAAAAGTCCATTGTAAAATTAGGATGCAATCATCTGTTAATTTTTGCACGTATATATCAGTTAAAGACAGAAATAGCCTCCAGGGAAATTAGCATTTTCTTTTGGAAATTGTCAATGGGAGCCAAGTTTTAACCAGTGAAAGTAGATACAGGGGCGCCTGGGTGGCTCAGTCGTTAAGCGTCTGCCTTCGGCTCAGCTCATGTTCCCAGGGTCCTGGGATCGAGCCCTGCTCTGCAGGAAGCCTGCTTCTTCCTCACCCACTCCCCCTGCTTGTGTTCCCTCTCTTGCTGTCTCTCTCTGTCAAAAAATAAATAAAATCTTAAAAAAAAAAAAGAAAAGAGTAGATACAATTCGTTTTAATACCCCAAAGTTATCTGTAATTGTGTAAGATAGGGATTCAAATAGAACAAGAGTTTTTTAGAAGGTTTTTTTTTTGCAATTTTAGTAATTTTTTTATTAATCTTATTTCTCCATACTTATTCTTTAGTCCCTGTTGTAAATTTATTTTTAATTAATTAATTAATTAATTTATTTATTTATTAAGATTTTATTTATTTGTCAGAGAGAGAGAGAGAGAGCACAAGCAGGGGGAGTGGCAGGCAGAGGGAGAAGCAGGCTTCCTGCCGAGCAAGGAGCCCGATGCAGGACTCGATCCCAGGACCCTGAGGATCATGACCCGAGCTGAAGGCAGACGCTTAACCAACTGAGCCACCCAGGCATCCCCCCTGTTGTAAATTTAACATGTGATGAATAAAAAAAAAAAATTTAACATGTGATGTTTGCATGAAGTAATGACATTGATTTTTTTTCATGATTTATAGATAGTCTCTGAAAGAAGTCTAAAAAGGAGTTTTCCCAGTGAATGTAGTTTCTTTTATATTACCATAAAAAGAAAAATTAAAAAATTCAGGTATACAGATTGTTATGGTATTTCCTGGGATGAAAGAACATTTTCATAATTTTATAGTCGTAACTCTCAATACTGATGGAACACAAAATTTTTTTTATCATGAGAATATATTAGAAAAACTGAGTTTGTCTAATGTAGAAATAGGAACAAAAGCTCTTTTTCAATGAATCAGTGATCAGCATAAGAGAAGATTGTGAGATATTATTCTATCTCCACTAAATATAAAGGAAGAATTCATGCGCTTTGGAATTTTTACTTTTGAATGTATATCCACCGGGAACCCCAATATGTACAACACAGGCAAAATATTAATTGAAAATTAAGAACTTAAGAGATTTTTGCCCTGCATAAACTGGCCCAACTTTCTTTATAATCTCGAATAACCAAATGTTTGTTTTTGCTAGTTTTAGCTCCTACAGTGTGTAACTTGGCCAAGAATTAGTAATCTCTGTGAATTTTGTCTCAAGAGTTATGTGATAAATGAGACAAGGAGCATTTTGCAGTTACCACCAGTGACTTTAGCCCATAGTCTCGTGATTTCATGAAATTAAAGAATTTGTATTGTACTCAGCCACAAACTGTAAGCCAGAATTTCCCAGTCTGAACAAATTACAAATAAGTTAGATTTGAGCTGCATAGCTTATGTCTCAATTAAGCAAACTTCACATTATGAAATTAACTCTGAATTTTTCTTACCACTATTATTGAATTTTTCTAATTTTCATTCTTCTGTTAACCAGAGTTTATTATTTAAGAACTCCCCCCAAAATGTGTAAAAATTCTAACTGAAATATACATGATCAGACAGACATTTACTTCTGTCTGTCTAGATTTTGGTTGCCGATTTAAATAGAAAAAACACCTGTCCAGGATGTTAATTTCTTACTTAGATGTTTATCATACAGACAAATTACAACACTATATTAATGAAATTTATGGAAAATTATGAAAATCTCTGCACTCTCACCTACTTCCTATAAATCATGGGAAATTGGAAATGTTTTCTTGAAGTAACATAAAAGGTACAGAATTGAAGCAGTATTATTTGTGTATTGATTTTCCTTGGAAACTCCAAACTGGAGGGAGATAACATTTCTTCCTTCTATCCGCAAATCTATTCTTTAAAAAATTCTGAAATTCCCTTAATGCTTCAAAAAGATTCCCAGTAGGATGAAGTCAAAGTTGTTCTAATTATTAGAGCTTGTGAGCTAATCATCAAATCATCTACACACAGCTAGTTATAACAATTAAAACTGTACATTGTGTCCTCAGGGTTCACCAGAGGGGTATGTTTATAAAATGTCACTGAACGGAGTTTAGAATAGGCTTGTTTTCCTTCCTCTTGTCTCTTTTAATGGTCCCACTACCCAAATACCTACGTGCCCACTTGGAAATCCCAAAGGTACATTAGAATTAACATGTCCAAATCTGAAATTAAGATCTTCTTCTATTCCACCCCCAAACCTGGTATTCTTCCAATGTTCCCTGTCTCAGGGAATAGGGTCTGCAAACAAGTATTTGTGCACACCATAAATCAGGAACATATTCATGAAACTAATTTCTCCCTCAATTCCATTTTTTTGACTATTGCCTCTAGATTTTATGTACTAAAAATGTCTTAAATCCAACTATTTCTATTTGTACAGTTAATCTGAAAATCCATAATACACTCATGTCTTGCCTGGGCTTATTAAATAACTTCCTAATGACACTATCTGCATCTGCTAACACAGTCATCCACTCCATTTTCTACGCTGATGCCAGACTGATTCTTATAAAACGTACACCATTTCACCATCATCCCATACACACTCTCCCCACTCGGCATGTATAAATAACTTCTCATTCCACACAGAGTAACAACTAAAATTGGTAAGCCTAAATATCCATTTCCCTACACTGAGAAGTAGACCCAATAATTAACTGTATACAGTTGAAGAGGTTTTTTTTGCATTACATGTATATATTATTTACAGTAACACTAATTGAATTTACAAATAATAGCCAATATTTTAGTAGATCAACAGAACAGAAGGTTAGTTCTCCTTTATGATAAGTATGAAGCACATGTTCTTAATTGAACAACTGTTCATTCCATTTGATGATTCAGAGTCCCAAACTCTTTCCAACTTGCCACTCAAGCATTTTCCACACATGATTTCCTTCAGGGTTTGTGTTCTCATTTGGATCAAGCTGGAAGGGTAAAGTTCATAGGGGATTCCAAATGTGAGGTGCTTATGAGCCAGAAATGTAAGTGATATACATCACTTTCAAGCCTAAACTCAATCATATCACTATAGTCAATGGAAAAGGGAAGGTGTGTGTCTAGGATGAAAAGAAAATAGATTTGGTGGTCACCTAACAGTTTCTTCTCCTTATTCTACTACAGTTTCTGATTCTCATTTACCAGTTTTACCCTCCTTCCCATGTAGACAATACTTTCAGCATCTTCCCAAGGGAGTCAAACCCAATTCCCATCTAGCCTGTATTCCAAGAAAAAGCTAGGATCTCCAGTTGATACTCTGGTCTCTCCATTAAATCCAGCTGCAGCTGTTCTTTGGGAACCAAGAATTTTTTTAGTATTTTGCCACATGTTATAATTACACACAGAAAGATGCAATTTTTGTAAGAATTATCTGTCATCTTGTGGAAAACACGAACTTTACAAAGTTATCCAGTTTTTATCAACATAATATTGTCAATATAAACGAACCGGCCTGTGTTCTACAAAACGTCCTGAAAATAAATATTCCTTCTGTTCTCTTAACCCATTACATTCTCTTCTTAATAAACTTTAGTCCACTCAAAAGACTTACTCTTTTTGAGGGATCTACCCATTGCAAAAAGACGTCTGTCCTTAATCTGATTTTCTGACTGTTACAGACTATCAATGTTTGGCTAAGTAAAACTGGATATTGGATGTTCAGAAGCTGCCCCCACCCCCAGTATTTAGCCTGTCTCTATTCCAGGGATCTCACTACATGACCAGCAAGGCTACCCTTGTGTAGGCATAAATATAGGGTGGGTGTGAAATATCTGGAGATTTGGCAGTTGTCTCTGATAAGGTGTCAGAAAGTGTAGAATGTCATCCAACTTCAATTTCTCTGTGAGTTCTCCTCTCCCACATGCTCATTCCTACCCCCAAGTTGTAGCGCCATCTTTACCTTACCTGTCTGGCTTGAGTGAAAACAGGTACTGGATGAGCCCATTGTTGGAAGATTAGTATAAATTCACTTGCTAATGTCACAGGATTTCCCACACTGACTTTGCTTTCTGCCTGACAATCTTCAGGTTCTCTTTCAGACTTGACTAAAGACTCTGGTCATGTCCTCCCACATCTGGTCTTCACAAATATGTCCCAGGCTACCTCTCTGAACTGAGTTATCACTGTTGGAATTGGGCTGTTCTCATGAAAAAGTGAGTCTCAAAAATTCAGAGTCCAAGAAGGGGATTTAATTGCTTGTCCCTTGTCTTGCTACCTCCCATTCTTTCTGTCATGAGGTCATGTCCTCAGCCTAGAGATGACCTAGGTCTACAATTCTAGTCAATGAATTGTTGAGCAATCCATGGAATAGGTATAGCAATATCCATGACATCCTACCTGGCAGAAAAGAAATTAAATCTTTTTTGTCTTTGTCTCTGAAATGGTATATGAAAATATGGAGGTGGGGAGGTAGCATGTGAGATGTTGGAAGTGGAAGGAAGGTCCCTAAGACTTCTATTCTACTAATATCTTCACATTCTTATGGACTCTTCATTTTTTCAGCTTTTGCAGCAAAAGCCGAGGGCTGTTGGAACTTGTGATCTGGTCTCTTAAATGGAACAGGGCTTGCCAGTCCTGAAAGTCTTTCCGTCTCTCCCAGCTCTCTAAAAAGTCAAGTACTAGCTTTTTGCAACTTTAAATATCATGAAAACAAACATAAAATGGGATATTTATTTATTTTAAAGATTTTATTTATTTGTCAGAGAGACAGAGAAAGCGCCAGAGAGAGCACGAGCAGGGGGAGAGGCAGGCAGAGGGAACAGCAGGCAAAGGGAGAGAGAGAAGCAGACTCCCCATTGAGCAAGGAACCAGATGTGAGCCTCAATCCCAGGACCCTGTGAGCATGACCTGAACCGAAGGCAGATGCTTAACCGACTGAGCCACCCAGGTGTCCCTAAAATGGGATATTTAAATTGCATGGTTTAATATTCGCAAAATATTTATCCCCACGGACCACAGAACTTCCTGTGGCTGTTTCTCCACGGCAACTGTGAAGATGACAGTCCCGCTATATATCAACCTGTGATGACAAAAACATAGAGAATGTAACAATCTGCTACTGGATCACATCCCACCTTAGTAACGGTGCTGTTAGAAAAAATAAAGACAAAGACCATCTATATATTGACAGATAGCAATTATACACAGCCAATACCTAAAACAGTCTGCATGGCACATAAAGGGAAAAAAAAGAGAAAGTTTTGTCACTGGCCTGGCGTGTAGAGAGGTAGTGACAGAAAGTTAACAGAGACTTGGCATCCATGTTGGTTCGAATGAGCCCACACAGCAGAAGCAGGGCTCAGATGCAGTGAGAGGAGCAGGGTCTGAGGAAACTGAGCCCCAAACACACAGTGCTGAAGCCAGTCAACCCCACCGCGGGCTTTATTGTTCAATGACTCAACAAATTGTTTCTATCCTCAAATCAAAATAATAGGCCTGGGGTTAGAGGGATGTGTCATGTATATGGGGATATCTTTTCTTATTTTTCACTACAATATTCACAAGTCCATATGTAATAAAGTCAGGAAGCCAGACAGAAAACATAGATAACTTTTGTAAGGGAAAGAAAATTGATTTAAGTTACATAATTATGAGATGATCAAGCACACCTGCTATTTCAGGTAGCTGTCAATTCCGGGGGGGGGGGGTGCGGGGAATGTATTCAATGGTGTATTTGTGCTGGAAACAAGGTGCCCACTGAGATTATTCAATAAATTAAAAAGTACAAATTTTTAAAGAGCTCAGAACTATTCCTTATATTGCAGGAAAAGTAATTATTTTAAGTATTTAATGGCTAAAGTGTTGTATCTTTGAATGAATACAATGCAAATATAAGTTAATTTTCCAAAATTACTTGTAAGCCTCCTAGATATATTCATGTTAAATGCCTCACGAGGAATATATGTTGTCATATTTAGTCTAACACTGTTACTATGGCATATATAGTGTTTGCCTCATTATAAATATTTATCAAAGATACTTATATCTATAAAATCTTGAAAATTACTTGCTCAGAATTATCTAGGAGAGCATGAGTAATTTTTAAACAGTGGATTTACACAGGCTAATTCTTCCTATAACTTATAAGAATATAAGTTCAGGGGCGCCTGGGTGGCTCAGTCGGTTGAATGTCTGACTCTTGATCTTGGCTCAGGTCATGATCTCAGGGTCATGAGATCGAGCCCTGCATTGGGCTCCATGCTCAGCGGGAGTCTGCTTGAGAGTCTTTCCCTCTCCCTCTGCCTGTCCCCCCACTCATGTTCTCTCTCTCTCTCTCTCAAATAAAAAAAAAGATTATAAATTCAAAAAGTTTTAAAATATGTGTATCTGGAAATACAAAACCTCATTCAAGTTACAAAGATATAGTAATTTTGAGATTTATTTTTCACTTTTATCCTTGAGGATAGATTAAAAACAAGAGCACAAAATAAAAGGAGCCTGTCCTTACTATGTTCATTAATAATTTGATGATCACAAGAACTTAGGATGAAGACAAGTCTATCTACTCTAAATTTGTTATTCATTCATTTAACAAGTACATATTAAGGCCCTACTCTGTGCAAAACCCAGGGACACATGCTTTATTTAAACAGAGTAAAATCGAAGGACTAATGAAAGCTTTCCTGAGAAATATTTATTTCTTTATAATTTTTCTCAGTGCACCTAAAACTTCCTTGTTTCTTAGGCTATAAATAAAGGGGTTGAGCAGGGGGATGATAATCGTGTAGAACAGTGAATACATTTTATCCTGATATTGATCTGGGCCAGACCCAGGATGCACATACATGAAGAAGAGACTGCCATAGAACAAGGAAACAGAGAGCAGGTGGGCGCTGCACGTGGAGAAGGCTTTGCTCCTGCCCTTTTCAGATTTCTTTGTCAGGATGGCAGAGGACACGGGTATAAGACGCTATGATGGTCATAAAAGTAAAAGCTTGAATAAAAGCAGCAAAAATAAAAAGTACCAATGCATTAATAGATGGGTCAGTGCAAGAAATTGTATATAGTGGCAAAATTTCACAGTAGAAATGGTGTATTATATTGGACCTGCAGAAGGTTAATCTAAATAATAATCCTACATGAATTGTGGGATGCAGAAAACCAATTACATAAGACAAACTTATCAACCAAGTACAGAGCCTGTTGGACATCACCCCTGGATAAAGCAAGGGGTTGCATATGGCTACATAGCGGTCAGAGGCCATCACTACCAGGAGGAAACACTCTGTGGTGGCACTGGAACCAAAAAAATAATATTGGGCCATGCATTCAAAGAGGGATATCACTTGACTTTTGTCTAAGATGTTGACAAGCATCCTAGGAGTCACAGAGGATGAGGAACAAGCATCTGCAAAGGCCAAACTGCCAAGGAATAAGTACATGGGGTGTGAAGATGGGGGTCTTTCCAGATGAGAAAAATCAGTCCGAGGTTGCCCACCATGGTGGTGAGGTAGATGACCAAGAACACCAGGAACAGGGGGACCTGCAGCCCTGGATGATCTGTAAGTCCTGTGAGAACAAACTCAGTCACCTGCGTCTTGTTTGCCTCCATCATATGCACTCGGGCTGATCACTGCCCTGAGAGAATGGGTAAAGGAAAAAATTAATCAATAATCAGGAAAACTGGTATTATATGGCAACATCATATTCCTCTATTTCTGATGGCCCTTACTCAACAAATGCTAAAGTTTAGAGTTTAGAGTTTCTCTTTTTTAAACCACACTAATAATGTTAAATGTCTTATAGGTAATTTCAAGAAGTAAAACTTGGTTAAAAAGACTTCTAATTCTGGTGTTATGCTTGAGATGCTAAAATAACCACTCTTTCAAGACTAGAGAAGAAACAAAAATACTAGCCAGCTTATTTGCACATTTGGAATAGATCCGAGAGCTCCCATTAAACATACCCATATAGACAATTATCAAGCGGTTAACCAAGAATGTTTTTAACATTTTAGAGGCTCATAATTCTAAAATGATTAAAAAGATTTTTCTTTTCCTGCTCTTTTTGAGATTGCAAGTGGGACTATCAAAGCCAGGGTGAATGAAACATTACAAATGGCACCACAGTTGAAAAAATAACTAATGTTTTGAAAATGTGGATTCAGTTTAAATAGTAAAAAAAACTATAAATTCTGTTTAAAAGGTAAATCAAATGAGGAAAAAAGACGAACCACTGTAATAGGCAATGACTAACATAAAGACAGTCAAGGAAGATAAGAGCCCCAAACAACAAATGCATCCATGAGTTTTACAACCTGGGAAGCAAGTGAGAAGGCTGGGTTCTGTGGAGACACAAGAGAAAAAACCTCAGTCCTCATCAGCACAATGCATTTCATCAATGACAAATTATGCACAAGTCTGAACATAAAATATGTTTTATGCCCTCTCTTAGTATCTAAAGCAGGGTCTACCCATTTATAAACAGCTGATCTAAATATGTAACCATTCAAGGGAATATTTACCAGTCTTGGATTCACAGCTGCCAGGGTTTTATAACAAGACCATCCAAGTGGGTGTCATTCCAACGCCTATGTTTACTTCTACACCAATTCCACATAGACGTAGCTGAAGATTCCCTTCCTAAGTCGGTGCTAGCCTGAAATATCTCAAAGCTCCCACTTGGTAATTCAAAAGGAAGAATTTGTGAAAATTTCAGTTCTGATGAAAATAATCTTTGAACAGTAAAAATATATAGAAGAATTGGGATATTTTCTATAAAAAGGCACCTGGAGTTTTTCCCCTTTAAAAGAGAGGCTGTTTTGAGGAACACAGTTCTTCTTTATCTCCAGTGGAAAAAGAGAAAATTTGGGATTGATTTTAGACATGAAGAAACACCAACAGAGAGGCTGGTCATAGTGGCAGTAATCACCGAGTAAGCACGCTGCTGACAAGTCACTGCAAGTACTAGATTATCCTTATTTCACACTATTCCGAGATTATGACATTAAGGTGTGGCTCTTAGCAGATGTGGTGAATTCTTTTCTGCAGATTTCCAGAAAAGTACTATCTAAACAAGAGCCACATTGAAGGGGAAAGCATAGACTCTCTTTAAAAGTCCCATAACTCTCTAATTCTTAACTATTGGAAAATTTCCTGCTTCTATGAGGTTTCCATTATAAAGTGAAAGCCAGAATGAATTTGACTTTCAAAGACACAAATTATTAAATAGATTGATTGTATAATTCATTGTCCTGGCAAAGAAAATGTTAACAGAAATGTAACAAAATTTCAAAAGCTTGAGTCGCAAATCTATCTCTAAATTACTAAGTGATGTGTCTAAACCACTTTATGACCTTCGTTTTAAGGTTCTCTTCTGTGAAGCACTGGATTTTCTGAGGTGCATTTCTGCCCACAGTCTGTGAGACTCAACTAGTCTTTGCTATTCAGTGGGTAGCATAGCATGATGTTGAAGCACACAGACAGTATAGTAGTTCAAATCCTCATTCTACAATTATATAGCCTGTAGCCAAAAGGGTTAAAGGAGTTGAACATAGTTTTTATTTAGCTGTTAAGATTGCTTTCCGTTCCATTTGATAGATTAATCATCTCAAAAATTTTTCAAATATTTTGACAGCTCATGAGAAACTCTTGGTACTAAAATGATATGTTCTATCATTTTTGGTGGAAAGAATAATGACAATAAAATAAAGCACTGTATTCTCACCCAATTCTTATAAGAAGATGCAGAGATGTCATAAGATATAAATTTTCATGAAGAACTCTTAAGATATGAGAACAAAGATGTCAAAGACAACTACTTGTCTCATGTTAGTTTTCTTTGAAAAATGCAGTTTGGAAGCAAAGATATTTATTTCTTCCCATCCTCAAACCTGTTTGCAAAGAGAATATTGAAATTCCCTCAATGCCACCAAAGATTCCCTGTAGAATGAAATCAACCTACTGGGCTTTATAGACTAGTCTACAAATCATTTTTAACGTACTCATTTCTAACTATTATTTTTATAGCTTGTTTCTTCTGCAAACAAAAGTAGGTTAATTGGAGAAAACAATGAAAATGTAGTAAAACACAAAGAAACCAAATTGTTGTAATTTCACTAAACATTGATAAATACAGTTAACTTTTTGGTGTATATCTCTCCTATCATTTACCCAGGCATGTAGTTAATATTTATGTATATTTGTATATCCATAATTTATAGATAGGTAATTTTATATGAACATTTTTAAATAAAATAATGGCTCTGCTATACATAATTTTTCGCAAACTATTTTTAACTTAATAATATAACATTTATAGTCTTCTATATCATTACAATTGACACTTGAACAACATGAGGGTTAGGGGCACTGACCACCCATGCAGTTGAAAATCTGTGTATAAATTTTGACCCCTCAAAAATGTAACTACTGTAATAGCTTGCTGTTGACTGTAAGCCTTACCAATAACATACACAATTAATTAATGCATATTTTGTATATTACATGTATTATATACTATATTCTTATAATAAAGTAAGTTAGAGAGAAGAAACTATTAATAAAATTGTAAGAGAAAATACATTTACAGTACTGTACTGTATTTGTTGATGTTGTAAGTTGACATCCTGTATTTACAAAATGAATTCTCTGGGGCACCTGGGTGGCTCAGCCAGTAAGGAGGGCATGTATTGCGTGGAGCACTGGGTGTTAAACACAAACAATGAATCATGGAACACTACATCAGAAACTAATGATGTACTGTATGGTGACTAACATAGTAAAAGAAAAAGAAAGTCTGCCTTCAGCTCAGGTCATGATCCCAGAGTCCTGGGATTGACCCCCCAGCCCTGCATCGGGCTCCCTGCTCAGCAGGGAGTCAGCTTCTCCCTCTGCCTCTCACAATGCTCATGCTTCCTCCCCCATCTCTCTCTTCCTCACTCTCTCTCTCTGAAATAAATAAATAAAATCTTTAAAAAAATAAATAAAAATGAATCATCTGTCAGTACCTATATCAACATTGTCTTATGATACAAAACACTGCAGATGTTATATGTGTGACTAACACTAGACACTGAAAATGGAAAGATGTGAAAAAGAAACTCATATTTATTTGCAAGAATACAATTCATGCACTGATACAAAGAAACAGCAATATGATTGCTTTATGGTAGCCTACTATAATTAATATGACTGCCTCATGGTAGTCTAGCCTATACACTAATGAATGAATTGTTACTAATTTTTTTATGGCATACCATATTATAGCCATATTCATAACATGGTATTGGAAACATTGTTACATTTTTTTTAAAAAACCACTTACATGTGATGATAGGCTGAGAAGCAGTTTCTCCAATTATGAAAGAGAGACATATTATAGGATAATGTAATTCTTTGAAAGCAAAGTTATAAAAACTAACCCATTATTAATTTTATATTAAATATCACTCACCTTATGCCTACGTAAGGATAGGCTGTCCACTTCCATACAGGACTTGTACACGATGTTCCACAGGATGAATACATAGGCGATGATGAGGACAGAAGAATGTTTCCCCAGTTCTTGCTGTACAGTTATTAAACTTTTCACACAAAAACGCATAAAAACAGGTTTTTAACTGTATGGCATGATGATTGTTTGGTATCTGTGAAGGAGAGGTAGATCATCATACAGGTATTCATCCTTGTCTTCACATTGCGTAGGCTGAGGAGGAGGAGGAAGGGGGGGTTGGTCCCAGAGGCGGAAGAGGTGATGGAGTTGGCAGGAGAGGCGGGCACACTCAGTGTAACTTCACAACAACACCTTGTAATTTCTTTCTCACTTTTTTGCTTTTTCACTCCTCTAAAAATGTTTCTACCCAGTACCAATCCTTCTTCCACCAGTTGCTTTATTTTCAGTGCCCATATCAGGGAAGGGTGCAGATCATTAAAGTCAAAAGCAGTCTTGAATAATCCGAAACCTTCTGCCAGATGGTCTAGTGCCAATTTGTTTTCTGACATTGCTTCTTCTATGTCTTCTTCCTCATCATCTGGCGCTGGTTCAGAAGCACTCATCTCCATCAAGTCGTCTTCGATCAATTCCTCTGGTGTGGTGTCTGTTAACTCTTGAATTTCTCCAAGATCCATATATTGAGACCCTTCCCCCGCCATTTTTTTTTTTTTGCCATATACACAATTTCTTTAATGATTTTACTTGACTAGCTCTGTCATAAATCCTGTAGTGCACAACATCTGAACACAGTTTTCTCCAGCAGAAATTTATTGTTTTGGGCTTGACTGCTTTCACGGCTTTTTCTATCACAATAGTGGCATCTTCCATGGTATAATTGTTCCAGACTTTCAAGATATTTTCTCTTTAGGGGTTCTCTTCCAAACTGTTGACCATCCTTTCCATAGATTATTGTGTGTAATGAGCCTTAAAGGTTTTTATGAACCCCTGATCTAGAGGCTGAATTAGAAGCATTGTGTTTGGGGGCAAGTAGACACTTCAGTGCCCTTGGTCTTGAACTCATGGGGTTCTAGGTGGCCAAGGGCATTGTCCATATCAAAAGAACTTTAAATGCAATCCCTTACTGGCAAGGTACTTCCTGCCTTCAGGAACAAAGCAAAGATGGAGCCAATTCAGAAAAATTCTTCCCTTTGTCCAGGCTTTCTTATACAACCAAAAGGCTGGAAGCTGGTGTTTCTCTTTTCCCTTCAAGGGTCAGGAGTTAGCAGCTTTATAGATAAGGGCAATCCTGATCATAAACCCAACTGCATTTGCACAAAACAGTAGATTTGGCCCATCCCTTGTTTGCCTTAAATCATAGTGCTCACTTCTCTTCCTTACTAATAGATATCCTTTGTGGCATTTTCTTTCCAGAATAGGATACTTTGATCTGCATTAAAAACCCGTTCAGGCAGATATCTTTTTTCCTCAGTGATTTTTTTAATGACATCTGGGAACTTGTCTGCTGCCTTTTAGTTGGCAGAGCTGCTTCTCCTGTTATCTTGACATCTTTTAAGCCAAACTTCTTTCTAAAATTATCAAACCATCTTTTGCTGGCATTAAATTCTCCAACTTAAGATCCTTCACCTTCTTTTTGCTTTAAGTTGTCATATGACTTCATTTTTTCTCAAATCAGAGTCTATAGGCATGCCTCTCTTATAGTCATTCTACACCCACATTTTTAATGCATTTTTAATATGAGACAAAAAGGTATTTTGCAAAGAATGCAAGGTTTTTGTGCCTGCTGGCATAGCTGTAGTGATGGCTTCAAGAATTTTCTTTTTCGGGGGCTTCTGGGTGGCTCAGTCAGTTGAGCAACCAATTTCAGCTCAGATCATGATCTCAGGCTCATGAGATCGGGCTCCATGCTGGGTGTGAAGCCTGCTTAGGATTCTTTCTTTCCCTCTGCCCCTCCCCGCTTGCACTCTTTCTCTCTCTCAAAAAAAAAAAAAAAGAATTTTCTTTCTTTTTTTTTTTTTTCCTGACAATGGTCCTTATACTGCTTTAAATGACAGGCAACCACAGCTGCAGACCTCCATCTACCATATATATTAAGCAATTCAACTTTTTGTTGTAATGTCATGATTCTTCTCTGCCTCTTGGGGGCACTAACAGCACGGCTAGTGGTACCTCATAAGGGTTCCATAGTGTTATTCAAGGTTTATGTTAATTGCACTAAACACGAAAAATACACGAAAACCACGAGATCAGTTTGTTCTGCGATATACAATTTACTAGAGAAACCAATTGCTCATGTAGAGATTAGCATGGTAGGTTGCCCTGAGCTCACCAAGACAGCAGAAGAAGGTGATTATGAAATTACAGTAGTGCAGTATGTACTACAGTTAATTTTATGCAGTTATGACTTAATGCTGCTTTCTCTCAATTGCCGTTGGTTCCATGTACAGTCTCTAAGTGTTGGTTTGGATAAGATTTAACTTTTTACAACAGATTTTTGTATATTTTATGGTAGTAAGTGATAAAATAGTATCACATATATTTTATGCATTTGTGACATACCTTTTTCTTATTTTTTTTTTTTGATATTTCCAGACTATGAAGTTCATCTGAGAGTTTTTTCAAATTGTCACAAATCCACAACAAATTTTCCAACATATTTCTTGGAAAAAATATGCATAAGCCTGACCTATAGGTATTTGGTAGAAATGAAAAAACTACTGAGGGGTATAAAAATGTGTTTAATGTGTGAAAATTCATCATTTTATCTAAGCAGAAAGACTTGATCTAGCAGAGGCATTAATTTTTCTAAATTAATTTATAAATTTAATTAAATATTAAATAAAATCATAGGGATAGTTGAACTAGAAAATTAATTCATCTGTAAGAGCAAACAGATTTTATTTAATGCCCGAAGAATTCTTCTAAAAGAATAAAGAAGGGAGATGGCCCATGCCAGCTTTGAATATATCATAAAGTTTGCTGTAATAACTGAAACTATAGTTGATGTTACCAACATTCATTATAAAATACAAATTCACTATAATTTGAATATCTACTTCTAGACATGGGGAAGAAGAGTAGCAACGTTGATTGAAAGCATAGACTTTGGAAAGAAACAGACTTTGGTTCATTGGGCTTTGCCTCTATGACTGATCAATAACTTAAACTCTCTAAGCTTTGACATCCTCATTGGCAAGATGATGTTAATAATGTGCACTTACAAGGTTGTTGCAAGAATCAGATGAGAGGGTGAATGTCAAGCCCTTAGCACTGTACTTGACAGATAGGAAAGGCTTGTTAAATGGTAATTTTAACTATTTGTGATAGTTATTTTAATTATGCAGAAGTAAAGCAGTTAAGCTCTTTTGTTAGAGAATGGTTTTGGGGTGAGCAAATTGAGATGTGTTGTCATAGTGCCAATTTATAACAATGGCAGTTTTTGTACATAAAATACTTTTACAATTAGCTCAAGCCATCTGCAGGTTGGCACACAAATCAGTAAGTAGTGAGATTTATGTGGAGTCACAACTTCTAGAAAAAAAAACCTATAGGCATAACACATTTTAAGAGAAAATTTTATTGTAATGAAAACTACAGATACATTTCATAATTAAACATTTCACACTGCATCATGAACAAAGGACTTTTTTCCTAACCACGATACCACTTGGCTATCAGATAAAATGAATACTATTCTTCCAATACCATCAAATAACCAGTCTATATTCAAATTTCTCCAATTGTTACTAATTTTTTACAGCATTGCATTTGTTTGTTCTACCTATCAAGATTCTTTTCATCCAAAACAGTGTCAGGATGCCTGGGTGGCTCAGTCGTTAAGTGTCTGCCTTTGGCTCAGGTCATGATCCCAGGGTCCTGGGATGGAGCCCCACATCAGGATCCCTGCTCAGCAGGAAGCCTGCTTCTCCCTCTTCCACTCCCCGCTTGTGTTCCCTCTCTCTGTCAAACAAATAAAATCTTTAAAAAAAAAAATCCCAAACAGTGTCATTTCTTTCCCCTTTCTTTACATCCTTGTTGTTGTTATTAATCACAATGGTTTTCTTGTTTCTCCCCCTAATGAAATGACATGGAGAAAGTGGACCAGTTGTTCAATTGTCTTGTGAAATTTCCCACATTCTGGATTTGTGTAGCTGCCTTGTTTGACTTGTTCTCCTACTCTTTGTATTTTTCCATTTCCAGTGGAATTTATATCTAAAGGCTTGATTAAACATTTTGGCAAGAATTCTTTATAAATGATGTTATGAATTTCATATTGCATAACATTAGGAAGTGCAGGGATCCTGTTGGTCTCACTATTGGCGGGGTTCAGTGTGATCCCTGGGTTAAGGTATTAATAGTCACATCTCCCCACTATAAACTATAAAGTTTACCTGTTTTCCCTTACATCTGGCAAGTAACTCATGATATGATACTTTCTCACTTTGCACCCAGCTCCCTATCCTTTTTTTAGCTAAGGCTTTTAGCATCCTTTGATGATTCTTGCCAGAACCAATTATATTATTAGGGATTTTTAAATGGTAATTTTTTAATTCTGTCATTTGTTCTACATCTTCTTAGCTGGAATACTTTAGCACAACTATAAAAGAAGATGAAATAGGACAAAATGTTTTGACATTTATCATGAAAAAAATTAAACAAATGTCTAAACATTTGTTTAGTTTTATTTGACCTTGCGAGAAGTTCAAAGTTTCATAAGCCCATCTTCTTTCTTGGAGGCAAATTGTTGGTGATTTTAAAAGGTCTACTTTGAATAGCTTAGTAATTCAGTCCAAAAATACATGTAAGTGTCTGGTATAGTAGACCCTGGTCAGGAGTTTTCTTTGAAAGGACAAAAATGAGTCAATAAAAATGCAAGTTGTGCCAAATTCTGTCTAGTCAATGTTTCCTGTTTCTCACACTTTGTAAGAAATTGACTTTTCTCTCTCATTAGTGATCAAATTATTTTTTGCCAGAAATCATCCATTTGGGGCAATGTTGTTTTTGGAAACCTTCCTCCCAAAGAGGGATTTTACAGACACTTGCTTTTTAAGGTCTCCTAAGACTAATTTTTTAATGTACATATTTAATAAAAATATAATAATCATTATCATAAGAACATATTTTTGTACTTTACTTTCAACAAAAACATATTCATATAAACTTTCTTAATTTCTCAACAGTATTGGAGCACCTGACTTTTCTCACATTACCTTACATAATGAGAAGAATTCTGGTGTGGACACATTGGCCACCTGTGACAATGCAGTTTGTAACAGTGTTTCTTGTCTTAACTTAGCCTCGTTTTATTTATATAACTTTAAAAAAGTTGGATCTTAACTTCCTCATAAAAACAAAATCTATATTTGTATAGTGATTTATGCCCTATAATGTTCCTTAACACATACCGTCTCACCCAATCAGCTAAATAGGGACACTAGTGCATAGTATTATCTCCATTATCTATGAAGAAATTGAGGCACTGCCCATTTAAATATCATCAAACACTCATTGTTTTCTTCTCTGTGTGACCCAGAGGATTTAACGAAGGCTCTTGTGGTCACTTTAACTTCATCTAAGACTCAGGAATAAAAGAACAGATCATCTGATTTGACACAACTGTGTTTTCCGTTACTCCAGGCTCTCTCACTTGTAAATGGAAGAAATGTCACCTCTTTCCATTTTTCCAAAATGACTGAAAGGATCAATTAAGATGATTCAGATGAACACACTCTAAGAATCTTAAAGTAATATTTAAATATGAGGTGTGTCTTAGTCCATTCAGGCTGCCATAAAACATACCACCGACGTGCTGGCTTATAAACAACAGAAATTGATTTCTCACAGTTCTGGAGGCTGGAAGTCCAAGGTCAAGGTGTCAGCAATGTCACATTTTGATGAAGGTCCTCATCCTGATTCATATTCAGTCAGTGCCTTTTCACTGTGTCCTCACATGGAGGAAGAGGTCGGGCATCTGTCTGGAGCCTCTTTTATAAGGCACTGATCCCAACATGAGGCTCTCCCACATGACTTCAGCAACTTCCACAGGCCCTACCTTTTCATATCATCATCTTTGGGGATTGGGATTTTAAAATATGAATTTGGGGAGGACACAAATATTCAGATGAGAGCAGGTAGGCTTTCCTCTTAAGAAATCAAAATTCAGCTTTGTCGAAGATTATTTGACCATAGAGTTGAGGGTCCATATCTGGGCTCTCTATTCTGTTCCATTGGTCTGTATGTTTTTTTATGCCAGTACCATGCTGTCCTGGTGATCCCTGCTTTGTAATATAGCTTGAAATCGGGCAACGTGATGCCCTCAACTTTGTTTTTCTTTTTCAACATTTCCTTGGCGATTCGGGGTCTTTTCTGATTCCATACAAATTTTAGGATTGTTTGTTCCAGCGCTTTGAAAAATGTCATTGGAAGTTTGATCAGGATAGCATTGAAGGTATAGATTGCTCTGGGTAGCATAGACATTTTAACAATGTTTATTCTTCCGATCCATGAGCATGGAATGTTTTTCCATCTTTTTGTGTCTTCTTCAATTTCTTTCATGAGTGTTCTAGAGTTCCTAGAGTATAGATCCTTTTTTACCTCTTTGGTTAGGTTTAATCTGAGGTATCTTATGGTTTTTGGTGCTATTGTAAATGGAATCCTTTCTCTAATTTCTCTTTCTACAGTTGCATTGTTAGTGTATAAGAAAGCAACTGATTTCTGTGCATTGATTTTGTATCCTGCCACATTACTGAATTGCTGGATGAGTTCTAGTAATTTGGGGGTGGAGTCTTTTGAGTTTTCCACATAAAGTATCATGTCATCTGCGAAAAGAGAGAGTTTGACTTCTTCTTTGCCAACTTGAATACCTTTTATTTCTTTTTGTTGTCTGATTGCTGTTGCTAGGACTTCTAGTACTGTGTTGAACAATAGTGGCGAGAGTGGGCACCCTTGACGTGGTCCTGATCTTAAGGGAAAGGCTCTCAGCTTTTCCCCATTGAGGATGATATTCGCTGTGGGTTTTTCATAGATGGATTTTATGAACTTGAGGAATGTTCCCTCTATCCCTATACTCTGGAGAGTTTTAATCAGGAAAGGATGCTGTATTTTGTCAAATGCTTTTTCTGCATCAATTGAGAAGACCATATGGTTCTTCTCCCTCCTCTTATTAATGTGTTCTATCACATTGATTGATTTGCAAATGTTGAACCACCCTTGCATCCTGGGGATAAATCCCACTTGGTCGTGGTGGATGATCCTTTTAATGTATTGTTGGAGCCTATTAGCTAGGATTCTGTTGAGGATTTTGGAATCCATATTCATCAGGGATATCGGTCTGAAATTCTCCTTTTTGATGGGGTCTTTGCCTGGTTTGAAGATTAAGGTAATCTTGGCCTCATAGAATGAGTCTGGAAGCTTTCCTTCTGTTTCTATATTTTGAAACAGCTTCAGGAGAATAGGTATTATTTCTTCTTTAAATGTTTGGTAGAATTCCCCAGGGAATCCATCAGGCCCTGGACTCTTGTTTTGGGGGAGGGTTTTTTTGTTTTGTTTTTTGCTTTTTAATTTTATTTTATTATGTTATGTTAATCACCATACATTACATCATTAGTTTTTGATGTAGTGTTCCATGATTCATTGTTTGCATATAACACCCAGTGCTCCATGCAGAACATGCCCTCTTTAATACCCCTCACCGGGCTAACCCATCCCCTCACCCCCCTCCCCTCTAGAATCCTCAGTTTGTTTCTCAGAGTCCATAGTCTCTCATGGTTCATCTTCCCCTCATGAACAGACATTTTGGGAGGTTTTTGATCACTGCTTCAATCTCGTTACTGGTTATTGGCCTATTCAGGTTGTCAATTTCTTCCTATGTCAGTCTTGGCAATTTATAGGTTTCCAGGAAGGCATCCATTGCATGCAGGTTGCTCAGTTTATTGGCATAGAGTTGTTGATAATAATTTCTAATAATTGTTTCTATTTCCTTGGTGTTAGTCGTGATCTCTCCCCTTTCATTCATAATTTTATTAATTTGGGTGCTTTCTCTTTTCTTTTGGGTAAGTCTGGCCAGAGGTTTATCGATCTTATTAATTCTTTCGAAGAACCAGCTTCTAGTTTCGTTGATCTGATCTACTGTGTTTCTGGTTTCTAATTCATTGATCTCTGCTCTAATCTTAATTATTTCTCTTCTAATGCATGGCTTAGGCATCGTTTGTTGCTTTTTCTCTAGTTCTTCAAGGTGTAGAGTTAGTTGGTGAATTAGGGATTTTTCTATTTTTTTTTTTTTTTTTTAAAGATTTTATTTTTATTTATTTGACAGAGAGAGACACAGCGAGAGAGGGAACACAAGCAGGGGGAGTGGGAGAGGGAGAAGCAGGCTTCCCGCCGAGCAGGGAGCCTGATGCGGGGCTCGATCCTAGGACCCTGGGATCGTGACCTGAGCTGAAGGCAGACGCTTAACGACTGAGCCACCCAGGTGCCCCGATTTTTCTATTTTTTTGAGTGAGGCTTGGATGGCTACGTATTTCCCCCTTAGGACTGCCTTTGCAGTATCCCATAGGTTTTGCACCAATGTGTTTTCATTCTCATTGGTTTCCATGAATTGTTTAAGTTCTTCTTTGATTTCCTGGTTGACCCAAACATTATTGAGCAGTGTTTCCAAGTGTTTGAATTTCTTCCAAATTTTTTCTTGTGATTGAATTCCAGTTTTAAAGCATTATGGTCTGAGAATATGCAGGGAATAATCTCAATCTTTTGGTATTGCTTGAGACCTGATTTGTGACCCAGTATGTGGTCTATTCTGGAGAAAGTTCCTTCTCTGAAGATGACATACAAATGGCTAATAAACACATGAAAAAATGTTCATCATCATTAGCCATCAGGGAAATTCAAATCAAAACCACATTGAGATACCACCTTACACCAGTTAGAATGGCAAAAATTGACAGGACAAGAAACAACAAACATTGGAGAGGTTATGGAGAAAGGGGAACCCTCTTACACTGTTGGTGGGAATGCAAGTTGGTATAGCCACTTTGGAAAACAGTGTGGAGGTTCCTCAAAAAATTAAAAATAGAGCTACCCTATAACCCAGCAATTGCACTCTTGGGTATTTACCCCAAAGACACAGATGTAGTGAAAAGAAGGGCCATATGCACCCCAATGCTCATAGCAGCAATGTCTGCAATAGCCAAACTGTGGAAAGAGCTGAGATGCCTTTCAACAGGTGAATGGATAAAGAAGATGTGGTCCATATATACAATGGAATATTACTCAGCCATCAGGAAGGATGCATACCCAACTTTTACATCAACATGGACGGGACTGGAGGAGATTATGCTAAGTGAAATATGTCAAGCAGAGAAAGTCAATTATCATATGGTTTCACTTATTTATGGAACATAAGGAAGAGCATGGAGGACATTAGGAGAAGGAAGGGAAAAATGAAGGGGGTGAATCGGAGGAGAAATGAGCCATGAGAGACTATGGACTCTGAGAAACAAACTGAGGGTTTTAGAGGGGAGGAGCTGGGGGGATGGGTTAGCCCAGTGATGGGTATTAAGGAGGACACGTACTGCATGGAGCACTGTGTACTATACGAAAACAATGACTCATGGATCACCACATCAAAAACTAATGATGTACTGTATGGTGACTAACATGACATAATAAAATAAAATTAAAAAAAATAAATTAAAATTCAAAATCTAAAGTGATCATCATGTATGTTTGAGCAATTTTAGCACTTTGTCTTTCAAAATGTAGTCCAGCCCCACCTGCCTCAGAGTTGTCTGGGCTACTTGTGCATAGTACAGAATCTCACACCAACCAACAATCTACTGAATCCAATACCTATGGGCTCATGCACACTAAAGTTTAAGAATGAAAACCTCAAGTGAAAAATCTCCACATCATTGGCTCTTCTGCTTAACTAAACCAGTTATAAATGTTATATAGAGGTTATACTCTCCAACCAAATAATGTACCTAGTAGACATTTTGTAATAGCTCAAATGACATTCAGTGGATTGATTATACTACATGACAATACAGATAAGAATGGAGAACTGTCCAATACAAATAAAATACCTGCTGAAATATGGGACTCTAATAATGCAGGAGAAACATTTGTTAGGAAAGATTTGCAACTTTTTGTGAACTGTCTGGATATGCATAGCCTGTTTCCCCAAACTGATTATCTGGTAGGAATTTGAAAGAAATTAGTGTTATTTACAATTTTTTTAATGAATGAATTTGTTTTCAGACAGCACACTGCAGGTCCCTATTCACTAGCATATAGATAATTGTGTCAGACTTCCAAAACCAACTAAAAAGAATCAAAAACCATATGAAGATTTTACTTTCCCCTTAAACCAGTCGTTTTCAACCTGGGCTATGCTTTTATCACCTGGAGGGATAAAGGTCGACAAATAGCTGGGTCACATCTCCAGAGCAGCTGATTTCACTGGTCTGAGATTGGGTCAGAGAATTTTAATTTCTAAGGACCTTAGGTGATTCCAGCAAGGATTGAGAATCACTGCCTTAAATTAAAAAAAGCACACTATGCAATAGACATATCATTTATATATCATTATTTCCCTTGTGCCATCAAAAATGGGGGGAATAAAGATAAAAACTTGATCAAAAATTGCATAAACTATGATAAAGTAACCATTTGGCAAAACAGTCATTGTAACAGTCATACAAGAAAGTTTCTATACTTGAATATCACCTATTCTTCATCGGAAGCTTGCCAAGTTTCACATGATTGTCCCTAGTGACTCTCAATGCTGGCTGCATATTAGAATCAGTCAGAGAGGTTTAGAAAACTACCAGAAGCCTGGTACCCCATCTTAGAGATTTTAGTTTGTTTGGTTTGAGGTGAGAACCAAGAGTGAGAACCACTGATCCATGGTCCATACCATCTGGGTGAAGAAGAAGAAGATATGCAAGACTTGATTGGTGACATTTAGTCACTAATTCTGCTACTTGTTATCAACAGGGTGTGATGTGTCAAAGAGTTATTCAGTTTTACAATACGCTCGCTATAAAGCCTGCTAAGAAGTACCTGAAATGCTGTCATTCTCATGGATTAAGCAGCTATTAGTTGGATTCCAAACCATCTTTTGCATAAAATATAAAACCATGAAAACTAAAAGTTTCTACAAAGAACTCACAGTATCCTATAAAAAAAACCTAGCATGGTGACCTGAGCTTTACAAGAAAAGAAGAAGCCAGGAAGCACATCTAGAGGCTTACTTCCATTCTCTTAGCCACAGGGCACACCGGTGGAGCAGAGGGAGCCGTCCAGATGTGGCCAGCACCATCTCCTTCCGAGTGCCTCTTCAGCCATCAGTGTTGGGTCTCACATAAGACTTTATAGTCTAATAGAAGCAGCATAGGGTAGTGGTTAAAAGCGTGGACTCTGGCACCATGCTGCCTGAAATAATGAAGGTATAAAGAAGACAGAGAACATCTATATTTTGACAGACAGCAATTGTATACAGACAATACTAAAACAGGCTGCATGGCACATAAAGAAAAAACAAGAGTTTTGCCACTTGCTTTGACTGTGGAGAGGTGGAAGTAAGAACTCCCACAGAGATTCTGCACCCACAGGGAACAACTTGCTTCCAATGAGCCCACACAGCAGAAGCAGGGCTCAGATGCAGTGAGAGGAGCAGGGTCTGAGGAAAGAGCCCCAAACACAGTGCTTGAAGCCAGTTGGCCCCACCTTGAGCTTTGTCATTCGATGACTCAGCAAATTGTTTCTATCCTCAAATCAAAATAATAGGCTAGGTGTTAGAGGAATGTGCCATGTATACAGAAATACTTTATTCTTTTTCTAGAGTGCGCCAAGGTCACTACTCATGGTTTATATGCTCCTTTTTCCTTGTATGGCCTATAAGAGACATCTAAGGGTTATGAGAATTGGCTTTATCAATAACATAATGTGTGTAAAACTACCTATCTTTCTTTTATTTTTGAATAAAATATTCACAGGGCCATATGTAATAAAGCCAGGAGCTCAAAAAATGCAAAAGGGCCAGACAGAAAACATATATAGTTTTTATAAAGAAAAAATCAGTTAAGTTGCATAATCACAAATTGACCAAGCACATGTGTTCTTTCAGGTAGCTGTCCATTCCAAGAGAAAAAAATTCAATTGGCATATATGTGTCAGACACGAGCTGCTTAGTAAGATTGCTTATAAATTAAAAAGTAGAAGTTTTTGGGCACCTGGGTGGCTCAGTTCGTTAAGCGACTGCCTTCGGCTCAGGTCATGATCCTGGAGTCCCTGGATCGAGTCCCGCATCCGGCTCCCTGCTCGGCAGGGAGTCTGCTTCTCCCTCTGACCCTCCCCCCTCTCATGTGCTCTCTCTCTCTCTGATTCTCTCTGTCTCAAATAAATAAATAAAATCTTTATAAAAAAAGAAGTTTTTAAAGAACTCAGAACTTTTCATTACATGGCAGGAAAATTACTTTCTCTTAAATACATAATTGTTAAATTTTTATACCCTTCAATGATTGAAATGCAAATATATTTTTCAAAATTACTTTTAAACCTTATAGAAATGTTCATTTTGAATGCCCCATGAGGTTATATTCTGTCATATTTAGTCTAACAATATTACTTTGGTGTACATATTGTTTGGATAATTATAAATACTCAAGAGAAGGTTTTGAAAAATTACTTGCTCAAGAATTATCTAAAAGGGCATGAGGACTTTTCAAAAAGAGGGTTTACACAGATTGAGTCTTCCCTTAAAAAAATATAAGTGCAAAAAAGTTGTAAAGTGTGTGTGTCTGGAGGGTCACCTGGGTGGCTCAGTCAGTTGAGCTTCTGCCTTCGGCTCAGGTCATGATTCCAGGGTCCTGGGATCAAGCCCCACGTTGGGTTCCCTGCTCAGCCGAGAGTCCTTTTCCCTCTTCCTCTGCCCCTTCTCCTGCTTGTGCTTTCTCTCTCTCTCTCTCTCTCTGAAATAAAAAAAAATAAACAAAATCTTAAAAAAAGTTGTGTGTATTTGGAAATACAAAGCTCATTCAAGTTACAAAGACATAGTAATTTGAAGATTTCATTCCAGTTTCGTCCTGAGGTTGGATTTAAAACAACACAAGGTAAGTGGAGTCGTCCTTACCATGCTCATTAATTATTTTGATGATCACAAGAACTTAGGATGAAGACAAGTCTATCTACTCTAAATTTGTTATTCATTCATTTAACAAGTACATATTAAGGCCCTACTCTGTGCAAAACCCAGGGACACATGCTTTATTTAAACAGAGTAAAATCGAAGGACTAATGAAAGCTTTCCTGAGAAATATTTATTTCTTTATAATTTTTCTCAGTGCACCTAAAACTTCCTTGTTTCTTAGGCTATAAATAAAGGGGTTGAGCAGGGGGATGATAATCGTGTAGAACAGTGAATACATTTTATCCTGATATTGATCTGGGCCAGACCCAGGATGCACATACATGAAGAAGAGACTGCCATAGAACAAGGAAACAGAGAGCAGGTGGGCGCTGCACGTGGAGAAGGCTTTGCTCCTGCCCTTTTCAGATTTCTTTGTCAGGATGGCAGAGGACACGGGTATAAGACGCTATGATGGTCATAAAAGTAAAAGCTTGAATAAAAGCAGCAAAAATAAAAAGTACCAATGCATTAATAGATGGGTCAGTGCAAGAAATTGTATATAGTGGCAAAATTTCACAGTAGAAATGGTGTATTATATTGGACCTGCAGAAGGTTAATCTAAATAATAATCCTACATGAATTGTGGGATGCAGAAAACCAATTACATAAGACAAACTTATCAACCAAGTACAGAGCCTGTTGGACATCACCCCTGGATAAAGCAAGGGGTTGCATATGGCTACATAGCGGTCAGAGGCCATCACTACCAGGAGGAAACACTCTGTGGTGGCACTGGAACCAAAAATATAAAATTGGGTGATGCACTCAAAGTGGGATATCATATGATTCTCAGATAAAAAATTCATTAGCATCTTGGGAGTCACAGAGGATGAGGAACAAGCACCTGCAAAGGCCAAACTGCCAAGGAATAAGTACATGGGGGTGTGAAGATGGGGGTCTTTCCAGATGAGAAAAATCAGTCCGAGGTTGCCCACCATGGTGGTGAGGTAGATGACCAAGAACACCAGGAACAGGGAGACCTGCAGCCCTGGACGATCTGTAAGTCCTGTGAGAACAAACTCAGTCACCTGCGTCTTGTTTGCCTCCATCATATGCACTCGGGCTGATCACTGCCCTGAGAGAATGGGTAAAGGAAAAAAACAATCAAAGGTCATGAAAACTGGTTTGGGATGGTAATATCTGTTCCCTATTTCAGATGTCAGTTTCTCAGCAAATAGGAAGGTACAGGGGTTTCTCTTTTTTAGAAATATACTTGAGTATTAAGTATATAATAAATAATTTTGAGAAAGATTTTTTAAAAAGGCCTTTAAGATTATATATTTAAAATTAAATATATTAACAGCGAAATGTTTTCCAGAATTAAGAATAAAAAATACATTTTATATGAAAATCTGTAAAAGCAGCAGTGCTTCAGTTTCAAAAGTGTTATCTTCTTTCTCAGAAAATTTTGTGCATCTTTTCTATTGAATGAAAAATGGGCTCTCTCTCTGATATAAGCAATATACATCATTCAATCCTTTTAAGACATTAATACGTTGAGTAATAAGAGAGCAAAATAAATATTCTATTACTATTTTACTGTCCATTATCATTATTATTTGATTATATATTCATCAAAATCACCCCAAATTCCTAATCAAGTCTTTTGATTATATATTGCATATATATATATATGCAATGCCACTCCAAATTTTTAACTAATTATTTTTAAATATCCCCAATAAACTCTCATACATGAACATAATAATTCATTCAGTCAACAAATTTTTATAGTAGTACCTCCTAAGTTAAAGCACTGTCATTCTTAGCTCATAGAACCTCTATCTGGTATTACACTCAGGATGATAAAATACCCCTCTTTTAAGAGGAGTGAAGAAACAAAGACTCTACTGTCTTATTTGCAGGTTTGGGAAGGATCTAAGGACTGTCATTTTCAGGCCAAATAAGACAATTACCATCCTGTTAACTGAGAATGTGTTTTAATATTTCAGAGGCACAAATTCTAAAATGATTGTAAGGCTTTTTCTTTTCCTGCCCTTTTTGAGATTGCAAGTGGGACCATCAAAGTCAGGGTGGAATGAAACTTTACAAATGGCACCACAGTTGGAAAAATAACCAGTGTTTTGAAAAGGTGGATTCAGTTTAAATAGTAAAAATTATAAATTCTGTTTAAAAGGCAAATCAAATGAGAAAAGATGAAACATAGTAATAGGCAATGGCTAACATAAAGACAGTCAAGGCAGATAAGAGCCCCAAACAACAAATGGATCCATGAGTTTTATAAGCCTGGGAAGCAAGTGAGAAGGCTGGGTCCTGTGGAAACCCAAGAGAAAAAACCTCAGTCCTCATCAGCACAATGCATTTCATCAATGACAAATTATGCACAAGTCTGAACATAAAATATGTTTTGTGTATTCAAATCCCTCTCTTAGTATCTAAAGCAGGGTCTACCCATTTACAAACAGCTGATTAAGTATATAACCATTCAAGGGAATATTTACCAGTCTTGGATTCACAGCTCCCAGGCTTTTATGACAAGACTAGTCAAGTGGGTGTCATTCCAACAATACGTTTTCTATAGCCTAGTCACCAATTCTGTACAGAAGTGAAGATTTCATTCCCCAAATCTGTGCTGACCTGAAACATTTCCCTAAAGTGCCTGCTTGATAATTCAAAGGTAGGAAACAAACAAAATTGAGGGAATACAGGGTTTGTGAAAAATTTAGTTCTAATGAGAATAATGTTTGAACAATAAAATACATATGGAAGAATTGGAGTATGTTCTATAAAAAGGCACCTGGAGTTTTTTTTCCCCTGTAAAAGAGAAGCTATTTTGAGTAGAACTATTCTCCATCTTCTCTTGAAATAGGAAAAGAGAAAATTTGTTTGAGAATTACATTAAACATGAAGAAACCCCTGCTGAGAGGCTGGTCACCTTGGCATTAATCATCGAGTAAGCACGCTGCTGTCAAGTCACTGCAAGTCCCATATTATCCCTTACAACAGTGAGTTGTGCCTCTCAATAGTTGTGGTGAACTTTTTCTTTTTTTTTGCATATTTCCAGCAAAGTATTATCTTAAAGAAGATCCAAATTGAAGGGGAAGTCATAGACTCCCTTAAAAAGCCCCATAACTCTCTGATTCTTAACAGTCAGAAATCTTCCTCATTCTGTTTGTGTTCCAATGTAAATTAAATGCCAGAATGAATTTTAATTTTCAAAGACACAAAAAATACTAAATAGATTGTTTCCACAATTCATTATCCTGGCAAAAAAAATAAAAAGTTAATAAAATTGTAAGAAAATTTCAGAGGCTTTGAATCTCAGTTCTACTTCTAAATTACCACATGATTATTAGCTTTATGACCCTTGTTTTGAGGTTCTCCTCTAAAGCACTGGATTTCCTCAGGTACATTTCCACGACAGCCTGTGTGACTATTTCTCCTCTCTGCTACTTAGTAGGTATCATGACATGGTGGTGAAGTACACAGTGCTATAACTGATTTGCATGAGTTCAATTCTTCATTCTACAAATATATAGCTTTATATCCAAAAGTTTTCAGAGGAAATAAACATAATGTTTATTTATCCATTTAATTCAGGATGCTCCATTTGAAAGGTAAATCATCTGAAAAATATTTTTTACGAATTTTGATAGCTCATGAAAACTCTTTACTAAAATGACACTTCCTATCATTTTTCATGGAAAGAATAATTGTAATAAAATAAAGCACTGCATTCTCACCCAATTCTTGTAAGAAGATGCAGAGATGCCATAAAATATAAATTTTCATGAAGAACTCTTAAGATACAAGAACAAAAATGTCAAAGACAACTATTTGTCTCATGTTATGTTTCCTCGAAGAATGCAGTTTGGAAGGAAAGATATTTATTTCTTCCCATCCTCAAACCGTTTATGAAGAGAATGTTGAAACTCCCTCAATACCACCAAAAGATTCCCTGTAGAATGAAGTCAATCTACTGGGCATTATAGACTAATCAACAAATCACTTACAACATTCTTTAATAACTATTATTTTTGTAGCTTATTTCTTTCTTCTGCAAACAAAAGCACTACAGGTTAATAGTAGGAAAAAATTGAAAATGTAAAAAATGTAAAAAAGCAAACAAATTGAAAAGAGAAAAGAAAAAAGAAAACAAATTGCTATAATTTCACTAATCACCAATAAATATAGTTAACTTTTTAGTATATATTTCTCCTATCATTTACCCATATATGTGGCTATATTTATGTATACTTTATTATACGTAATTAATATATATTTATATTTACATAATATATAAACATTTTATACATACATATAAAAATAAAATTATGGCACTGCTGTACATAATTTTTCATAAACTATTTTTTATTTAAGTATAGCTGACATACAATATTATATTGGTTTCAAGTGTACAACATAGTGGTTTGACATTTATATAAGTTATGAAATGATCACCATATCAATATAGTTAACATCTGTAATCATATATAGTTATTACAATATTATTGACTATATTCCCTATGCTGTACTTTACATCTCCATGACTCATTTATTTTATAACTGGAAATTTGTGGCTCTTAATCACTACCGATTTTGCCCATCCCCCCAATCCTTTTCCTCTGGCAAATACCAGTTTGTTCTCTGTATTTATGAGTCTGTTCTTGTTTTGTTTGTTTGTTTTGTTTTTTAGATTTCACATATAAGTAAAATCATACAGGATTTGTCTTTCTCTGTTAGACTTATTTCACTTAGCATAATACTCTCTGGGTTCACCCATATGTACAAATAGCAAGATTTCATTCTTTTTGTGGCTGAATAATATTCCATTGTAGTATGTGTGTGTTTGCATGTGTGTATCTATATATATAGATATACACACATACATATATATATATATATCACATCTTTATCCATTCAGCTATTGATGGACACTTAAATTGCTTTCATATCTTGGCTATTGTAAATAATGCTGAACATAAGGGTGTATATATCTTTTTGAATTAGTGTTTTCATTTTCTTTGAGTAAATATTCGGAAGTGTAACTACTGAATTGTATGGTTCTTCTACTTTTAACTTTTTGAGGAAACTCCATACTGTTTTCCACAGTGGCTGCACCAGTTTGCATTCCCACCAACAGTGCATGAGGGCTCCCTTTTCTCCACATCTTCACCAACACTTGTTATTTCTTGTGTTATTGATTTTAGCCATTCTGACAGGTATGAGGTAATATCTCATTGTGATTTTGATTTGCATTTCCCTAAGGCTTAGCATTGTTGAGTATATTTTCATGTATCTATTCACCATCTCTATGTTTTCTTTGGGAAAAATGTCTATTCAGGTACTCTGCCCATTTTTTAATCAGTTTGTTTGGGGTTTTTTTTTGATGTTGAGTTGTATGAGTTCTTTATATATATTGGATATTAATTTCCTATCAGATATATCATTTGAAAATATCTTCTCCCATTAAGTAGATTGCCTTTTTGTTTTGCTGATGATTTCTTTTGCTGTGCAAAAGCTTTTCAGGTTGACATAGATACAGATGCTTATTTTTGCTTTTGTTGCTCTTGCGTAAAGAGGCAGAACCAAAAAATTGTTAAGACCAATGTCCAAAACATTACTGCCCATGTTTCTCTTAGGAGATTTATGGTTTCAAATCTTACATTTAAGTTTTTAATCTATTTTAAGTTTGGTTTTGTATATAGTGTAAGAAAGTGGTCCAATTCCATTCTTTTGCATGTAACTGTCCAGTTTTACCAGCTCCTTAACTGAAAAGATTGTCTTTTCCCCACTGTAGATTCTTGGTTCCTTTTCGTAGATTAATTGACTATGTAAGTATGGGTTTATTTCCGGGTTCTCCATTGTGTTCCTTTGGTCTATATGTCTATTTTTATGCCAGTGCCATACTGTTTGGATTACTATAGTTTTATAATATATTTTGAGGGGTGCCTGGGTGGCTCTGACTCTTGATTTTGGCTTAGGTCATGATCTCACAGTCCTGGGATAAAGCCCCAAGTTAGGCTCCATGCTGGGCAGGGCGTGCAGCCTGCTTACGATTCTCTCTCTCTCCCTCTGCCCATCCCCCTGCATGTGTGTGCACACTTGCTCACTCTCTCTCCCTCTCTCTCAAAAATAAAATAAAATACAACAAAATAAGAATATAATATATCTTGAAATCTGGGAATGTAATATCTCCAACTTTGTTCTTTCTCAAGATTGCTCTATTTGGAGTCTTTTTTGATTCTATACAAATGTTAGGATTATTTATTCTCGTGGAAAATGCCATTACTATTTTGATAGGGATTGCATTGAATCGATAGATTGTTTTCAGTAGTATGGACATTTTAACAAATATTAATTCTTTCAATCTATGAGCATGGTTTATCTTTCCATTTATTTGTATCGTCATTAATTTCTTTTAATAATGTCTTCTAGTTTTCAGAATACAGGTTTTTCAACTCCTTGGTTAAATTTATTCCTAGGTATTTATTCATTTTGACTCAATTATAAATGGAATTGTTTTCTTAATTTCTTTTTCTGATGTTCATTACGAGTGTAAAGAAATGTAATAGATTTCTGTATATTAATTTTGTATCCTGCAATTTTAATTAATTAATTTATTTGTTCTAAATATTTTTGGTGGAATCTTAAGGATTTTCTATATATAATATCCTTTCATTTGCAAATAGTAACAGTTTTGCTTCTTTCCCAATTTGGGTGCTTTTTATTTCTTTTTCTTGTTTGGTTTATAAGGTAAATTTTCCTATTAAGAAAAAAGAAGAATTCAAAATCTAAAATGATGGTCACGGATGGTTGAGCAATTTTAGTGCTTTGTCTCTCAAAATGTGACCAAAACCCCATCTGCATCAGAATCTCCTGGGATGCTTCTGAATAATGCAGAACCTCAAGCCCACCAATGATCTACTGAATCTAATACCTATGGACTCATGTACACTGAAGTTTAAGAATGAAAACCTCATATGAAAATCTTTGTACCATTGGCTTCTCTTTTGTTTAACTGGCCAGTTATAAATGTTAAATAGAGGCTATTCACTCCAACTGTATAAATTAGGTAATTAGTGTATGCTTTTAATAGCTCAACTGATATTCAATGAATTTATTTGTTATACTACGTTATAATGAAGACAAAAAATGAGAACTGTTCCTCATAAATAAAATCTGCTGAAATATGAGACTCTTAGAAGGCAAGAAAAATATTTCTTAGAAAAGAATTCCAGTTAAGTTTTTGTGAACTGCCTGTAGATGCATAGCCTTTCACCCCAAACTGATTATCTGATGACATATTGAAAGAAATTAGTGTCATCTGTAACTTTTTCATGAATGCAATTGTTTTTAGACAGCAAACTCCAGGTCCAATTCACTACCATGGAGACAATTGTGTTGGAACTCCAAAAACAATAAAAGAATATTCACATGGGGTGAAATGGTAATGCTATGTATAAATCTTACGTCATTGTATTTAAAACAACTAAGGTCATATCTTTCCTTTATCAGGCATTTATTTATTTCAGCACTTACCATATATCACAGCCTATGCTCTGTGGCTTCATGCATATCCAACTCACAATCACGGGTGGTTACTAAAAATAGTAATAGGCTTGCTACATGGTCATAAAGAAGTTCAGGAATTGAAATGATAATGACTGAGAATTTTCCCCAAATTAATGTCAGACACCAACCCACAGATCTAGGAAGCACAGAAAATACCAAGCAGAATAAATTCTATAAAACTATACCTAAGCATACCATTTTCAAACTCTATAAAATCAAAGATAAAGTTCCAGAAGAAGCCAGAGGAAAGAACACCTCACCTACAGAGGAACAAAGAGAAGAATTACATCTATATAGTTTAGTTAAACTATTCCATAATATCAATGTTTTGGCATTTATTTGGCTTTGAACTGATTATAGCCCCTTCTGCAAGTACATGACCTAGATAATAGCCCACATAGTCACAAATGTAAGTTCCTGTTTGACTTCCCCAATACTCCTGGTGATAAACAGTCTCTCCTGCTTCCCAGCTACTTCTTGTGCACTCCTTAGATAAGACCCCCGCTGGGCTTACCAAAACCCCAATATTTTTTATTTGAATTGACCAATCCAGCCTTATGTTGGGGACCCCAGAAACACTTTAACCAAAGACCTCAATAAAAACATATGCAACAGGTCCCTTTGCTTGCACTCTGCCTGTACCTTTCCTTGATATCCTTGTGTGGGCCCTCAAAGCATGTTGTGTACTCCAGGAACTGTGAGTAATAAACTTTTCTATCTCACTTTCCCTTGTGGTCTTTTTGACCAGTGGCTCACCATCCAGCACCCCACATAAGGCTCTACTTAACAAATGTTCATTTAACAAAATTACAACAATCCAACTTCTCAAAAAACCATGTAAGGAATGAGTATGGAGTGAAACATTTTAAGGGTTGAGAGAAAAAAAACACCAATCCGTACCCTGCAAAATATCCTTCAAATGTAAAAGAGAAACAAAAATTGAAGGAATTTATTCCCAGTTGACCTGCCTTATAAGAAATGTTAAAGAAGTTCTGGGGCACCTGGGTGGCTCAGCCGTTAAGCGTCTGCCTTCGGCTCAGGTCGTGATTCCAGGGTCCTGGGATCGAGCCCCGCATCGGGCTCCCTGCTCCGCGGGAGGCCTGCTTCTCCCTCTCCCACTCCCCCCTGCTTGTGTTCCCTCTCTCACTGTCTCTCTCTCTGTCAAATAAATAAAATCTTTAAAAAAAAAAAAAAAAAAAAAAAAAAAAAAAAAAAAAAGAAATGTTAAAGAAGTTCTTTAGAGAGAGGGAAATGATATAGGTCAGAAACTCATATCTACATAAAATAAAGAAAAGGATCAAAGAAGGAATAGGTGAAGGAAGATAAAAACTTCTATTTTTCTTATACATAATTGATCTAACAGACAATAGTGTATTCAAAATAAAATAACCAAAAATGTATTTGATTATGTATGCTTATGTATATATCATATATGTATTTCGTATGTATATGAAGTGGATGACAACAATTATACAGGGATGAGAGGCAGGAATAAGGATTATTTTGTGATTATAAGATACTCATACCACCCATGAAGTGGTATAATGTTACTTGAAAGTGGACTTGGATTAGTTGTAAATGTATATTGCAAACTCTAGGGCAACCACTGAGAAGTTTTTTTTAAAAAGGAAGTATAACCAATAAGCTAAGAAGAATGGTTGGAATCATATAAAATGCTCAATTAAAACCACAAAAGCCAGAAAAAGAATGGGTGACAAAAGTGGGAATAACAATGGCAACAAATAGAAAACAGTTAATGACATGGTAGATTTTTTTTTATTTTCATTCCAGCATAGTTAACATACAGTGTTATATTACTTTCTGGTGTACAATATAGTGATTCAACAGTTCTGTACATTTCTCAGTGCTCATCATAATAAATATACTCATAATCCCCTTCACTTGTTTCATGAATTCCCCCACCCATCTCCCTTCTGGTAACCATTTGTTTGTTCTCTATACTTAAGAGTCTGTTTTTTGGTTTGTCTTTTCTTTTCTTTGTTCATTTGTTTTGTTTCCTAGATTCTACATGTGAGTGAAACCATGTGATATTTGTCTTTCTCTGATTTACTTATTTCATTTAGCATTATACCCTCTAGACCCATCTATGTTGCTGCAAATGGCAAGATTTCATTCTTTTATGGCTGAGTAATATTGTACTCTACCTATCATCTATCTATCTATGCTGCTCCAGTTTGCATTCCTACCAACAGTGCACAAGTGTTCCTTTTCTCCATATCCTCACCAGCACGTTTTGTTTCTTGTTTTTTTTTTTTTATTTTATTCATTCTGACAGATACGAAATATCTCATTTTGGTTTTGATTTGCATTTCCCTAATGATGATTGATGTTGAGCATCTTTTCATGGGCCTGTTGGTCATCTGTATGTCTTCTTTGGAGAAATAGCTCTTCATGTCTTCTGCCTATTTTTAATTGGATTATTTGTTTTTTTGGTGTTAAGTTGTATACATTCTTTATATATTTTGGATACTAACCCTTTATTGAACATGTCTTTTACAAATATCTTCTCCCATTCAATAGGTTGTCTTTTAGTTGTTAATTTTTTCCTTTGTTCTGCAGAAGCTTTTTATTTTGATGCAGTCCAATAGTTCATTTTTGTTTTTGTTTCCCTTGCCTAAGGAGATATCTAGAAAAATGTTGCTACAGCAGATGTCAGAGAAATTATTGCCTGTGCTCTCTTCTGGAGTTTTTATGGCTTTAGGTCTCATTTAAGTCTTTAACCCATTTTGAAGTTTATTTTTGTGTATGGTGTAAGACGGTAATCCAATTTCATTCTTTCACATGTAGCTGTCCAGTTTTTTCCACACCATTTGTTGAAGAGACTGTCTTTTTCCCATTGCATATTCTTGCTTCCTTTGTTTAAGATTAATTGACTATATAATCATGGGTTTATTTCTGGGCTCTCTATTCTATTCTACTGATCTGTCTATTTCTGTGCCAGTACCATAGTGTTTTGATTACTATAGCTTTGTAGTATATCTTGAAATCTGGGATTATGGTACCTCCAGTTTTGTTCTTTTTCAAGAGTGCTTTGGCTATTTGGGGTCTTTTGTGGTTCCAATGAAATTTTAGGATTATTTGTTCTAGTTCTGTGAAAAATGCTTTTGATTGCTTTGATTAGAATGGATATTTTAACAATATTTGTTCTTCCAATTCATGAGAATGGAATATCTTTCCATTTGTTCATGTCATCCTCAATTTCTTTCATCAGTGTTTTATGGTTTTCAGATACTGGTCTTTCACCTCTTTGGTTAAGTTTATTTCTAGGTATTTTATTATTTTTGATGCAATTGTAAATGGGATCATTTTCTTAATATCTTTTTTGCTTTTTTGGGTTTTGAGTTTGAGAAGTTTTTTATAGATCTTGGATATCAGCCTTTTATCTGCAGTGTCATTTGCAAATATTTTCTCCCATTCCGTGGGTTGCGTCTTTGTTTTGTTGACTGTTTCCTTTGCTGTGCAGAAGCTTTTTATCTTGATGAAGTCCCAAAAGTTCACTTTCACTTTTGTTTCCCTTGCCTTTGGAGACGTGTCTTGAAAGAAGTTGCTATGGCCGATGTCGAAGAAGTTACTGCCTATGTTCTCCTCTAGGACTTTGATGGTCCCCTGTTTCACATTGAGGTCTTTCATCCATTTAGAGTTATCTTTGTGTATGGTGTAGTGAATGGTTGAGTTTCATTCTTCTGTATATAGTTGTCCAATTTCCCAGCACCATTTGTTGAAGAGTCTGTCTTTTTTCCATTGGAGACTTTTTCCTGCTTTGTTGAAGATTAGTTGACCATAAAGTTGAGGGTCCATATCTGGGTTCTCTATTCTGTTCCATTGGAAAAATGGGCAGAAGACATGAACAGACACTTTTCAAAAGAAGACATACAAATGGCTAACAGATACATGAAAAAAATGTTCATCATCACTAGCCATCAGGGAAATTCAAATCAAAACCACATTGAGATACCACCTTACACGGTTAGATGGCAAAAATTGACAAGGCAAGAAACAACAAATGTTGGAGAGGTTGTGGAGAAAGGGGAACCCTCTTACACTCTTGGTGGGAATGCAAGTTGGTATAGCCACTTTAGAAAACAGTGTGGAGATTCCTCAAAAAGTTACAAATACAACTACCCTATGACCCAGCAATTGCTCTACTGGGTATTTACCCCAAAGATACAGATGTAGTGAAAAGAAGGGCCACATGCACCCCAATGTTCATAGCAGCAATGTCCACAATAACCAAACTGTGGAAAGAGCCGAGATGCCCTTCAACAGGTGAATGGATAAAGAAGATGTGGTCCATATATACAATGGAATATTACTCAGCCATCAGGAAGGATGCATACCCAACTTTTGCATCAACATGGACAGAACTGGAAGAGATTATGCTAAGTGAAATAAGTCAAGTAGAGAAAGTCAATTATTACATGGTTTCACTTATTTGTGGAACATAAGGAATAGCATGGAGGATATTAGGAGAAGGAAGGGAAAAATGAAGGTGGGGATATCAGAGGGGGGAGATGAACCATGAGAGACTAGGACTCCAGGAAACAAACTGAGGGTTTTAAAGGGGAGGGAGCTGGGGGGATGCATTAGCCCAGTGATGGGTATTAAGGAGGCATGTATTGCATGGAGCACTGGGTGTTATATGTAAACAATGAATCATGGAACACTACATCAAAAACTAATGATGTACTGTATGGTGACTAACATAATGTAACAAAAAAAGTAAATAAAATATTTCTTTTTGCTGTTTCACTATTAGTGTATAGAAATATAACAGATTTCTGTATATTTCTGTATATTGATTCTGTGAACTTACGGAATTCATTTATCAATTCTAGTAGTTTTTTGGTGAAGTCTTCAGGGTTTTCTATATATAGTATCATGTCACCTGCAAATAGTGAAATTTTACTTCTTCCTTACCAATTTGGATGCCTTTTATTTCTCTTTCTTGTCTGATTTCTGTGGCTGGGACTTCTAGTACTATACTGAATAAAAGTAGTGAGAGTGGACATCCTTGTCTTATTCCTGATCTTAGGGAAAAGCTCTCATTTTTTCACCATTGAGTATGATGTTAGCTGTGGGTTTTCCATATATGGCTTTTATTACGTTGAGGTATGCCCCCTCTAAACCTACTTTGTTGAGGGTTTTTTATCATGAACGGTTGTTGTACTTTGTCAAATGCTTTCTCTTCATCTATTGAAATGATGATTTTTTAAAAATTTTTTTCTTGTTGATGTACCACATTGATTTGCAAATATTGAACTGTGCTTACTTACATCCTAGGAAGAAATCCCACTTGATTGTGGTGAATGAGTTTTTTTAATGTATTGTTGACTTAGTTTGCTAATATTTTGTTAAGGATATTTGTATCTATGTTCATTAGAGATATTGGCTTGTAGTTCTCTTTTTTTTTTTTATAACGTCTTTATCTGGTTTTGGTATCAGGGTAATGCTGGCCTCATAGAATAAATTTGGATGCTTTCCTTCCTCTTCTATTTTTTGGGATAGTTTGAGAAGAATAGGTTTTAACTCTTCTTTATGTGTTTGGTAGAATTCACCTGTGAAGCCATCTGGTCCTAGACTTTTGATTGTTGGGAGTTTTTTGGTTACTGATTCAATTTCATTGCTGGTAATTTGTCTGTTCAAATTTTATATTTCTTCCTGATTCAGTCTGGGGAGGTTATATGTTTCTAGGAATTTATCCATTTCTTCTAGGTTGTCCAATTTGTTAGCATATAGTTGTTCATAATATTCTCTTATAATCCTTTGTATTTCTGTAGTGTTGGTTATTATTTCTCCTCTTTTATTTCTGATTTTGTTTGAGTTCTCGTTCTCTCTCTCTCTCCCTCTCTTTTTGATGAATCTGGCTAAAGTTTTATCAATTTTGTTAATTTTTTCAAAGAACCAGCTCCTGGTTTCATTGATCTGTTTTATTACTTTTTTAGTTTCCATTTGGTCTATTTCTGCCTTAATCTTCATTATTTCCTTCTTTCTCCTGGCTTTGAGTTTTGTTTGTTCTTCTTTTTCTAGCTCCTTTAGGTGTAAGGTTAGGTTGTTGAGATTTTTCTTGTTTCTTAAGGTAAACCTGTATTGCTATAAACCTCCTTCTTTGAACAGCTTTTGCTGCATTTCATAGATTCTTGAACCATTGTGTTTTCATTTTCATTTGTCCCCATGTATTTTTGACAGTAGATATTAATCCAACTATATCAATTATCACTTTTATTTTTTTTTAAAGATTTTATTTATTTATTTGAGAGAAAGAATGAGAGAGAGAGCATGAGAGGGGTGAGGGTCAGAGGGAGAAGCAGACTCTCCGCTGAGCAGGGAGCCCGATGCGGGACTCGATCCCGGGACTCTGGGATCATGACCTGAGCCAAAGGCAGTCGCTTAACCAACTGAGCCACCCAGGCGCCCCTATCAATTATCACTTTTAATGTCAGTGTTCTAAGTGCACCAATTAAAAGACAGATATTTTCAGAATGGATCAAAAAACAGGAGCCAACTATATCTTGTCTATAAGAAAACCACTTTAAACTCCCAGAACTATTAAGTGATTATAATAACTTTTCAGGATATGAGGTTAATATACAGGACCTAATGTTTTTCCTATGTATCAGCAATGAACAAGTAGAATTTGAAAATAAGAACAAAATATTGTTTACATTATCACACAAAAAATGAAATACTCAGATGTAAATCTAACAGAATATGTATAAGATATATATAAGAAAATCTACAAAACTCTAATGAATAAAATCAAAAAAGAACCAAATAAATGAAATAATGAATAAGTAGAAAGATGCTCTATGCTAATGAGTAGAAAAACTCAAAATTATCGAGATGTCAGTTTTTCCCAATTTGATCTTTAGATTTAATGCGATGCCAATCAATATCCCAGAAAGTTATTTTGTGGATATCTACAAACTGATTCTAAATTTTATATGGAGAAGCAAAGACCCATAATAACCAATACAATATTGAAGAAGAGCAAAGTTGGAGAACTGATGCTACCTAATAAGCTACTTATTGTACTTACTGCTTACTATAAAAGTGACAGTAATCAAGACAATATGGTATTGGAGATAGAACAGACAAATAGATCAATGAACAGAACAGAGAGCCAAAAATATACTCACATAAGTATAGTCAGCAAAGGAACAAAGGTAATACAATGAAACACAGTCTCTTCAAGAAATGGTGCTGGACACATTGGACATCCACATGCAGAAAAATTAACCTGTCCACCTACCTTATACCCTTCACAAAATTAACTCAGAATAGATTACAGACATAAATGTAAAATGCAAAACTATAAATCTCCTAGAAAATAACATAAGAGAAAACCTAGATGAAATTAGTTATGGTGTTGCCTTTTCAGGTACAACACCAAAGGCATGATCCATGAAAAAAATTGATAAGCTATACTTCAGTAAATTTAAAAATTTCTGCTCTGCAAAAGGTAATGTCAAGAGAACAAGGAGACAAACCACAGACTGGGAAAAAATATTCACAAAAGTCACATCTGATAAAAGATAGTTATCCAAAATTTACGAAGAGCTCCTAAGTCTCAACAATAGAAAAACAAACAGGGGCGCCTGGGTGGCTCAGTCATTAAGCGTCTGCCTTCGTCTCAGGTCGTCGTGATCCCGGGGTCCTGGGATCGAGCCCCGCATCAGGCTCCCTGCTCGGCGGAAAGCCTGCTTCTCCCTCTCCCACTCCCCCTGCTTGTGTTCCCTCTCTCGCTGTCTCTCTCTCTGTCAAATAAATAAAGAAAATCTTTAAAAAAAAAACAAAACAAACAAACAAAAAAACAATAAAAAATGGGCCAAACATCTTAACAGACACCTCACCAAAAGAGATATACAAATGGCAAATAAGCATATAAAAAGATGGGGCATCTGGGTGGCCCAGTTGGTTAAGCAGCTGCCTTTGCTCAGGTCATGATCCCAGGGATCTGGGGCCCAGCCCTGTGTTGGGCTCCCTGCTCAGCGGAGAGTCTGCTTCTCCCACTCCCTCTGCCCCCCCACCCCCGCTTGTGATCTCTCTCTCTCTTTCTCTCTTTCTCAAATAAATAAATAAAATCTTTTAAAAAGAGAATATAAAAAGATGTTCCACATCATATGTCACCAGGGAAATACAAATTTAAAAAACTATGAGATCCCACCACAGATGTATTAGAATGGCCAAAATCTGGAACAGTGACAACACCATATGCTGGCAAGGATGTGGAGCAACATGAACTTCCATTCACTGCTTGTGGGTATACAAAATGGTCCAGCCATTCTTGAAGACTGTGCGGTGTTCTCTTATAAAATTATCATATAGTCTTACTATATGATTCAGCAGTTGCACTTGTTGGCATTTACCCAAAGAAGTTGAAACCTTATGTCTACACAAAAACCTGCACACAGATGTTTATAGAAGCTTTATTCATAATTGCAAAGACTAGAAAACAACCAAGATGTCCTACATTGTTGGTGAATGGATAAATAAACTATGATACATATAACAAACTATTATTCAGTGCTAAACAGAAATGAGCTATCAAGCCATGAAAAGACATGGAGGGAATTTAAATGCATATTACAAAGTGAAAGAGGCCAACTGAAAATGCTACATACTGTATGGTTCTAATATATAATATTGTGAAAAAAAACAGAACTATTGAGACAGTAAAAAGATCAGGTTGCCAGGGCTTGAGGGGAAAGCGATAAATAGGCAGAGCACAAAGGATTTTTAGGTCAGTGAAAATACTGCATATGATACTATAATAATGGATACATGTCATTATTTATGTATCTAAACCCAGAGAATGCACAACATCGAGAGTGAAGCATAACATAAACTATTGACTTTGGGTAACTATGCTGTATGTACTCAGGTGCCTCAATTGTAACAAATGTCCATCTTCTGGTTGAAGATGTTTAATAGGGAGGTTATACATGTGTAGGGCAAGTGGCTATGTAGGAATTCTCTGTACCTCCCTCTCAGTTTTGCTGTGAACTTTAAACTTCTGTAAAAAAATTGTCTCAATTTTTTTTAAAAAACAATCTGGAGATGAATAGTGGTAATGATTGCACAATTCCAACATACTTAATAATTCTGAAGTGTACACCAAAAGATAGTTAAGATGGTAAATTTTATGTTATGTGTCTTACAACAATTTTAAAAACTGAAGAAATAATCAATCATATTTCTATATGCTAGCAAGTTACAACTGGAAGCCAAAACTTTTAAATCAATGCTATTTATAATAATTCCAAAAACATAAAATGCAGAGATATAAATGTAACAAAATATGTACTAGATACATATGCTGAAAACTCTAAAACACTGATCAAAGAAATCATAGAAGACCTAAGTAGAGGCATAAAAGACCTAAATAGATGCTTGCTGATTGGATGATTCAACATAGGAAGATGTTAATGCTCACCACATTGATCCAGGTTTAATGCAATGCCAATCAAAATCCTAGCAGAATTTTTTTGTAGAGGTAGAAAATCTGACTCTAAAACTTGTACACAAGGACAAAAGAACTAGAATAACTAAAACAGCTTTGAAAAAGAATAAAGTTGGAGGATTTTAAGATTTATTTACTATGAAGCTACAATGATAAAGACAGCGTGGTACTAGCAAAGGGATAACATAAGACCAACGTAACAGGACAGAATTTCTCCTATAGGCAATGGGAAAACATTTTTGCCAGAGAAAAGATAACAGAGGAAGAAGTTTCATTAATACAATATTGGCAACTGCATATAGAAGAGAGTAAACTAGAAAGACTTGAGGCAAGGAGGCTGATTTAGATACATATTTATATTAAAAGCAAAAAGGTCTAGTGTCAAAGGGAATACAAAGGAACTGCAAAAGAAGTTCTGAAGCAAAAACCTAATTTTTAAAAAAATCAAATCTTGAAAAAGGAAGGATCAAAGATGATTTCAAATTTTTGAGCCTGGGAGAATGGTGATAGCATGATCTAAATCATGATGTTGGAAATGCAAAGACTGTATTAGTAGGGAGCAATAAGATTGGCAGCTAATATGAATTGTGGTGATTGTTGTATTTTCAATGGACCAGATATTGTGCTAAACGCACTTTATTTTGATAGAAAGTTTCTGTTTCCATACTGTTCATTTCTACCTCCTAGCGTTCCCAGAGATAAAACAAAATGCTGTTTTTACATGTAGGTAAGAGGTGAAACCTTCAAAATATGCTCAGTATTCAGAGAAACCACACCATTAGTCAATCTACATTCGAGGTAAATAACTGCATTTTCCTCTTATAACAAGGACTTTTTTTGCCTGAGTCATTTGGCATTATATCATTAATCCTTTCCTTTAATTTTGCCTGCGCTGGTTAAGCGCAAATCATTGAGATTTTCCTTTCTTGAGGAAGAGGACACTTAAAATAGTGTGGTCTGGCTGGGTATGTGTAGTCTACGCTGCCATCTGGTGGTCATATTATACTATTGCACGGTGATGAAGATTGCTCTGCTTTCGTGCCACCGACTTTCCTCTAAAGCTGAGCAAGATTCTTCAGTCCCCACTCCTATCTCAGCTCATTCTGTATCTCGGAAATGAAGTGGGAGGGGAATAAAAGGGCAGTGAAAAGGAGAGAAGCTTTACTGGGGCCTGGTAATTCTGGGAAACGGAAAACACCATTTCTGAATGAGAACAAACATGGGGGTGAGCAAGTGCCCCCTACTGGCTGCTCTTGGCATGGCCAAGTTATATTATATTTCCAATGAACCAAAGCAAAATAAATAAGAAAACAAATGCAAATGAATTGTGTATAATCTTTCCAATCTTAGTTTCTCCATATATTAAAAAGAGGGGGGAGGCGCCTGGGTGGCTCAGTTGGTTAAGCAACTGCCTTCAGCTCAGGTCATGATCCTGGAGTCCCGGGATGGAGTCCCGCATCAGGCTCCCTGCTTAGCAGGGAGTCTGCTTCTCCCTCCGAACCTCACCCCTCTCATTCTCTCTCTCTGTCATTCTCTCTCTCTCAAAAATAAATAAAATTAAAAATATATATATTTAAAAAGAGGAGGGGGTAGTCTAAATGATCTCCAAAGTTTTTTCCATATCAACATTCTACAACTCTATGATTTTCATCTCAGGATATTTTGCCTATGTGACATGGCACAGATACATCAGGAAATTTCTGGAGGCTTGGACTTTATTGTTGTTTTGTCAGATGTTCTTGATCCAGTCTAAATAAGACTTTCACTTCACTTCCCTTATTCCTCTTTGTAGGCAAAGTCATGGCTACATGACCCATGATGCATATATTGAGGACACAGCCAACCTGAGTTTTCTTCTTGGCTCCCTGTCAAAGGGATAGAAACTGGCTGACATCATCAGGGTGGAAGAAGAGTGAACAAGAGGCAATTTATTCGAGGGGGACTTAAACCATTACACAATTCTCCAGTGACCCTGTAATTCATTTTGTTCCCTTTGTAGTTGCCACTTTCTAATTCTGACAGATGTGGTTTTCTGCTTTTCTCTTAAGAAGCTTACTGGGCTTTCACAGAAAGTACTACAGGGATAAGGTTAAGGAGCCGATTCAGGATCAACAGAGACAGATGCCTTATTGTAACTGAACTGAACCCCTAAGACCTTCCACGGGCCAACTTTTTGTAGCCTAGGCCATTGCCTTATTTTTATTTTTATGCAAACCATTTCCCACTTAAAATTCATAGCTGAAAAAATATAAACTACTTTTATTCCTCCCTTAATGTTACTATTGATATGGGTAGTTGGTCTAGCGAAGATTATGCAGCAAATTGGTCAGAAAGATTTGCACCATTGATTCATCCCTACAGTGTGGAGAGGGGCATCCTGATGTGACTTAAGTGGTAGTGGAAGGCATATGATCTGCCAGGTGTGTCTAAAAAACACGTGCTCCGAAATAGCTCCACTGCTCCAGAAAAAGTGGACAACTTCTGCTTTAGTGCCTCATTCCTTCAGGTCAAAATATCGCTTCAAAATCCTATTTTAATGTCGTGCTTATTTTTTATCAGCTACCACTATTACGTTGTGAATTTAAACGTTTAGCAGTCATCAAACGCAGTCTCAAGATGATAGGACATAACATTTTGATAGGGAGGATGTGTAAAGCACAGATTTACCTATAAATCAGAATTTCCCAACGGGTGTTTTAGAGGAGCCCTTTTTTTGAGGAATATTAGTAAGTACTGCAGATTTTTTTTAAAAAGGAGATCTGAGGCCAATCGAATTTGAGAAACATAGAATTCAGCAGAACTAAACAAGCTTTTTTACTAAGGCTTTTGATGTGTTAATAATCATTCAACAAATATTTATTAAACACAGACTATTTGCCAAAAATGGTTATGTGTTTGGAATACTCCAAGGAACAAGACGAAGATTGCTCTCTTGTACGGCTTACATTCTAGCAGTGTTGGACAGAAAATGAACAATAAACATAATAAGTAAACTGTATAAAACATGCTAAGGGCCATATAAGGTAGATTAGCACAGGTTGTTGGAGGAAAAGGAGCATACTGCATTTGTTTAAAGAGTGGTCAGGGTATGCTCCATTGAGTAAAGGACATTTGAGCAAAGATTTAAGCTGGTTCAAGGAGTTATTCATATAGATACCTGGATAAAGAGTGTGTCAGGCAAGGGTAACAACCCATTTCGATCTCAGTTTCCCGAGGTGGAAACATGCTTGGTAATGTTCAAGGAACAACAAAGAGGCCAGTGTTTGCGGAACAGCTGGTGGGAGTGGAAGGGACAGTAGGGGAAGTCAGAGAGGCAAAGAGGAGGAGGGAGTTGCAGATTTTGTAGGGCTTTCCTAGCCATTGTAAAGGCTTTGTAAATTGAGAAAGAGGAGAAGCCATTGCAGGGTTTTGAAGAGAGGAGTGACTTGACTTGATCTTTATTTTTAAAGAATCACTGGTTGCAGTGAATTGAATGAAACAGGGCAAGGGAAGAAGCAAGAAGACTAGTTAGGGCACTGCTGCAATAATTCAAGCAAGATGGCGACTGAAGACCAGGGAAGTGGCTGATGTGGTGGTGGGAAGCACTGGGATCCTGGATGTATTCTTAAGGTGGGTTGGACATGGAGTGTGAGAGAGAGGAGTCAAGAAAGGACAGTATTTTATCAGCTGAGATAGAGAAGGTTGTAGGTGAAGCAGGAGAGAAATATTAACAAGCTTACTTTTGGACATGTTGAACTTAAGACATTTATCAGACATCCAGGTAGAAACATTAAGCAGGCATTTGGGTGTGTGTCTTAAGTCCATTCGGGCTTAGTCCCTTCGACAGGGTGGCTTATAAATGATAGAAATTTGTTTCTCACAGTTCTGGAAGCTGAAAGTCTGAGATCAGGGTGCCAGCTTGGTCAGATGAGGGCCCTCTTCTGGGTTGCAGACTTTTCATTGTATCCTCCAGTGGTGGAAGTGGTGAGGGATCTCTCTGGGGTCCCTTTAATAAGGTCACTGATCCCATTTTTTGTGAGGGCTTCATCCTCATGACCTAATTACCTCCCAAAGGACCCTCCTACTAACACTATCACCTTGGGGGTTAGGATTTTAACATGACTTTTGGGGGACGCAAACACTGAGACCATAGCAATATGAGATGGAATTTGGGAGAAAAGCCCAGACCGATGATATAAATTGGGGATTGTTGGTATGGTTTTTAAAGCCTTGAGACTGGATGAGATCCCTAAAGAAGTGAGTTGATAGGAAAGATCAGTACTCGGTACTGAGGGTGGGGCCACTCCAATACTAGGCAATCTGATGGAAAAAGGAGAATCAGATAACAGGACTAAGGAAGAATGACCAGAGGGGAAAAACAGGAGAGTATGGAATCCCAGAAGGCAAGTGAAGGAAATGTTTCAAATAGGAGGGAGATCGGTGCGTCAATACTTCTAATAGACCAAGCAAGATAAGGACTGAGACTAGACCACTGAACGGACATCCTCCAAGTTGCTGCAGGACAAGAATACTTCCACTGTGCCATGTAATGTGAACTATAAATCCCTGAAAGGGTAATAAAATACATTTCCCAAACTCACTTAGCACAGAACACTTTTTCACAAAATATCTCCAGTGTAGCCATGAACTACTTTGGGAAATGTTGGTGTAGATAATGGTACTAAGTGAAGAGAATAGACCTACACAGCACAGAGTGCTAGGCTCAAGGGGTCAGGCCCTGGATCTCATGAGAGCACTGGGGTGCAAAACAAACTGTGACCACAAGGAAGTCCTCCAGCAGCCAAAGTGACAGTAGCTTAAGACCAACAACTCTTTTTACATGTCTTCTCTTGGCTGGCTCTTTGCAGAAGAGGAGAGCTTACTGGCCCAGAAATACATGAGAAAAGCACTCAGACTTCTATGAAAACGAGTGAAAGGAAACCCCCTTTAGAACGGAATCCCGAGGCCAGCAGGGGGAGCTCTCACGCCACACCACTCCTTGTCAATGGCAGACCGGACAAGAAGAGATAGACCATACCAGAGGATACTTACTTTAATATCCCAGCAGGAGGAAGAAAGACTTACTTGCCGCCCAGCCAATGAGAGACTGTCACAACTCAGCCCATGGGAAGCCACTACACTTCAAACTCCCAGTTTATTCCAATGGACTGTTTATAACAGCTCCTCCCAACTTTTCCCTTTCCTCCGTAAAGGAGAGTTCCTCTCATTTGTTCTGTGGACTTGCGGATGCCTTGCCTTAGATTGCTTGTCCCGGATTGCAATTCTCTACTATTCTTGAATAAATCTGTTTCTGCCAGTCAAATAACTGGCAGTTTTATTTCTAAGGTTGACACTTCTCTAGCCAGTAGGGAAATTAAAATTAAAACTACAACAGTCATTGAATTAGGTAATATTTAGAAACCTGATAATACCAAGCTTTTTAAAAATGAGGACTCTCATTCTTTAGGAGTGGGGGTGTAAATTGGTATACTCACTTTTATGAGCAATATAGTAGTATCCAGTAAATTTGGAGGTGTGAAAATGTTCAGCCTCACGGTTTTACCTCTAGGTATGTACCCTAAAGAAACTCGTACACGTGTACACCAGGAAATATTTACAAACATTCACTGCAGAATTGTTTATAATAGATGGTTTATGATAGAAAAATAATGTCCACCAATAAAAGAATAAATAAGATAAATGTTAGTTATCCACACACTGAAATACCATATAGCAATTAAAAATGAATTAACTAGAGGGACGTCTAGGTGGCCCAGTCGTTGAGTCTGCCTTCAGGTCAGTTCATGATCCCGGGGTCCTGGGATCGAGTCCCGCATCAGGGTCCTTGCTCAGCGGGAAGCCTGCTTCTCCCTCTCCCGCTTCCCCTGCTTGTGTTTCCTCTCTCGCTGTGTCTCTCTCTGTCAAATAAATAAATAAAATCTTTAAAAAATAAAAATAAAAAAGTAAAAATGAATTAACTAGACCTACATCTATCAACATAATAAATCTCTAGGCATAATGTTAAGAGAAAAAGTAGGTTGCAAAAGTAAAATAGGACACCATTTTTATAAAGTTTTTGAAACATGCAAAAAGTTTGTGTGTTATTTATGAATGTGTACATGTAATAGTTAACTGTATATGATGATAAACACTAGAGGATAAGGGAAGAGGTAAGAATTTATTACATCATTCTGTATATTTGTGATATTTTATATTAAGCATATATTTTAAAGAGGAAAGACATGGCTAAGAAGCATACAAGAAGGTTTTAATACATTGGCTAAGAGAAGATGTAACCTAAGTAAAAATAAATTAATGTGCTAAAGCAATAACATAGGATACAAGGTGTCAAGGAGATAAATCAATTCCAGGAAATTTAAGAATTTCTTTCAACTCTATTTCTGAGAAAATGGTATTCTTCTTAAGTCCTGGTAAACAGGTCAGCTGTTGCTATATTGCTCACCTTGTGATATTCCAGTTGGAGAAATTTAATTTCACTGACATGCTCATTCATTAGAATATTGCATACATAAAGGAAATGTTTCCAGGGAATATTTCTACTCTATGGGTGCAGAGAACTTTTAGGAATGTGTGTGGTCATAATTTAACAGTGACAGTGTACACCTTACCCACTGCTCGAGGCTAATTTATTTTTTATTTATCAGGCTGCTTACCATATTATATCTTAAACTGAACCACTTCTGCTTTCAGTGGAATACACCATCATCTTAAAATATGATTATTTGCCCAACAAAAATAATAATTTATTTTTTTGTATGCACTATGGCAATCTGTATGCATTTAGGGAGAGAAAGATTAATTTCTGGTTAAAAAGGAGCCAAGAGAAAAAGAAAAGGTCTTCAAATGTATAATTAAAATTAAATTAATCATCTTTGTTCTTTTTAAGCATATTATTTTGCTGGATCATTAAATATATTCAAATGATATTGTATTGGATTAAGGGGATTTAATGCCTAACCTCTCTTCTTTGTCTGTCTAGGACTGCAGCTGAGAGTTTATTGAGTAGGGGATCAAGCATCCCACTAAGAACCTTCCCTGGAAAGAGGAACTAAAGGATGGAAACTGAAAATGAAAAAATCTGCTTTGTTTTCCCTAAACGGCTGATGAGTCAGACAGATGTTTGCCTGTAAGTTATGTGAATTTATTTAATCTACTAAAACAAAAGACACCGCATTGAAGGCAATGCCTCTCCCTTTTCCTTGATACCTTTACTTGGCATTCCATTTCCTTTTCCTTTACTTGGCACTCTATTTACTTTTGAAGAGACGCATGAAGATGAAGAAGCACTATGATCACAGTACTGTTTGCATCCATCTACATTCCTTTCTTTTGGAAGAGATGATCCTGGCTTCCCTGTTGGTCTTCTTCACCTGCATCTGGATCGCACTGACGCCAGATGCTTCTGCTGCTTTTGAAATTAAGAAGTCCCACGAGCAGCGCTCCTCTTCAATGAAAAGAACCCGGTAAGATAGTCATAGTATAGTATCTGCTGTCATTGTCCTCCCTCACCAACTGCCACAGACCTAGGGGAAACCGAGAAACAAATCTCTAATGGTATCACATATTTGTGGGTGACTGCCTCTAGAGATAGCATTCACCCATCAAAATAAATCACCTCTGGGTAGCATCAGGAAGAGTAGAATCTTGGGTCTCTCCCTGGCAATTGTATGCTTATTTTTGGAGAAAACAAGGGCTTGGGTAGGGATCTTCTTTCGGGGAATGTATTTCTTCAATGAATAATGCCTTTATTACTGATAATGATACATGTTGAAAGTTTCCCCAAATTTTTTTGAGTAGAAATTGGTCTAAGCAACAACTTCTAATGTCAAGGACTTCGAGAGTAGATAGTTCCGTATACCAATAATATAGTAATGAAAAGCATTAAAGCCATTTGTTGCCTTTCAAGGTGAGTTTCCATACCTTTGAAATATTATCCTGAATGTCAATACATCATTGTTATTATCTTATCATGAATAATTGAAAGCATGTGCCCACGTGCTAGCGAAAGCACGCAAGCTTAGGAGAGTGTTCATCCTGCTTTACCTGGGACTCCATGGGTTTTAGCACTAAGTGTCCCAGGCAAACAGGAATGGTCAGTCACCCTACCACGCAAGTGACCTCTTGTCTTGGGGAAAGTCTCTCCTTTTCACCAAACACAAGATTTTCAAAACTACCCAGGAGGGGAAATTGGGGAATGAAGGTGAGTTATGTCACCCAGCCAACATTGGCAATCAAAGAGGTGACAGATGTTTCAGCCAGATTGCCCTCACATCTTGAATATTTATGAGGCACTCCCAATAAGATCAGGAAAATGAACATAAAATTTTAAATAAATCCTTGTGAAGCCTCAGGTTTAATGACCAGAAACAAAAGAGGTGTGTGGGGGGGCGGTGGGAGGGAAAATTTATTGGACTCCTAATTTCTGCTCTGCTCTTAAAAATCCAGGGCCACCTCCCACACTCTTTTTCCATGCTTCTGTTCCCACATCCAGATCTGAGATAATATGAAGTTTTGTCCAGTTTAGCCACTTTCTGAGTCTTCCTCAAGGCAGTTAGGCAAGCAATATTAGGGGAACATGAGGTTACACCATCAGACTGAGGGAAAGGGAGATTGTCATAGGAGCTAACCCATCACTATCAATGGCAGAGTTGCTGCAGAAAAATCTACTACGTGTGTTTTTTAGGTGTTATTTAAGGGGCAAGAGGAAAGCATCAGTTCTTTGTGGTGAGGTGCGAATTTTTTTTCTTATGTTGGAGGTCTTGTTGTTAGACCCTATTTAAATGAAGAAGGAACCTCAGGGTGTCTGCTACATGGGGCCAAGCATGTCTGTTTTCCCTTCTCCATATCCTAAGTGAGGTACCCGTTTCAGCAATAAGCTAGTATGTGAGTCATTGAAATTTCTACTTGTGTCTTTTGTTCTTCAAAGAAAAATCCTCTAGGGCACAAGGGACTGAGTAAACCATCAAACCTGGTTCAAAAGTACCACTTAGAATGAAAGCTCGTCATTTTCCCTGAGTGAACCAGATAATCCAGCCAGCCAATTTCTGAGCTGTCACTCACCAGTCTCTCATGCAGATTTGAAGGCATTTTTGACAAAAACACAGAAATTACTATATTAGGGTAGTTTCTAGAGTAAGGAGCCCAGGATTCTTCAGAACTCAGTATGTGAATAAATACTGTGAGGTTCTTTGCCCCACACCCAATCTGATTATCAGTAACTAAATAAGTAATGAATTAGTTAATTAATAATCCATTCTTTTATAACACAAGAGAACTAATAGAATGAACATGGAAGAAAGGCATGATCTTTCTTTAAAAACTGTGAAGTGGATGGATTTACATAACCTGGCGTTCATGTGCATTATTTTCAGCCGGTTTTCATACAATCAGTCCCTTAAATGCTTTGTTATTAATTATTTTCTTTCAGAATATAATCTTACGCTTTACCCCAAGATTCCTCTTTTTAGGGGTGCCTGGGTGGCTCAGATGGTTAAGCGTCTGCCTTCAGCTCAAGGCATGATCTCAGGGTCCTAGGATCGAGCCCCATATCAGGCTCCTGGCTCAGCGAGGAGTTTGCTTCTCCCTCTCCCTCAGCCTCTCTCCCCTGTTCATATTCCCTCTCTCTCTATCTCTCTCTCTCTGTGTCACATGGATAAAAAAAAAAAAGATTCCCCTTTTTATCCAAATATTGTTAAAATCGTTTATCTAAAGATACCCTTTGTTTCTTAAAAGCAAAACAGGAGGAGAAGGAGAATTGGCAAATAAAGTAAATTTTGGCAGGTGAAAAATGTCCCTGTTTTGCCTAGGGAAGAGATTTGGCTCCCTGGTGATGCAAAGAAGATTAGGCATATAAACTCATTGAATATTTATTCATTCTTCCAACAGTTGTATTGAGTGCCCTTTATATGCCAAGTGCCGGGGTCAGGGATTAAGGATGTTAGAGGAACAATACACTGTCTCTGGCCTCAAGAATAGTGAGTATGGAGTCTGCCTAAATCAGCTTGCAAGAGCCAAGTGTTCACAATTTCAGGAAATCTATTTGCTAGCTGTTGAAAATAAACACCATTGAAAATTAAATTATACATATAATTTATAAACATACAATTAAATTATTTCTTAAAAAGGTAATACATACTTGAAACTCACCACTCCCTTATTCCTTTACTATATTTTACGATTATCTCATTCTTCAGGCTATTTACGTCTATCCTATCTGTCAGGTAGAAATCCCATCTATTACATTAAATCATGTTAAATTATGTTATGTTATGTCATATTTCGTTATATTTTACAGCACTACACTATGGACTGTGCACATCTCTGTCACGTCAGTACCTTGCAATCAGCCACATGGGAGTATTTACATTGTGGAAATCAGCAAACACCACAAATAGGGCTGTTTTTGTTTTTTTTTTTTCCTGGAGAACAACTTGCGAAACATTTACCAGCACATCCATGAACCTAACGTAAAAGCCAGGAGGGTCCTAGGGATGGCAAGTCCAAGTGCTCCTGCAAGTGAGACAGAAGGCCGTGCAGAGGTTGTGCCAATTACAGACGGGGTGCTCCTCAGGACGCTGTAGCTGGTCGGGTCCAGCCTTCTCTTGTTGTAAGAAAACTTGAGCCCGGTGTTGCTAGATTCTTTGATCTTTGTAGAAGATGCAGGAAAGTAAGATTTTCATGTGAAATTTTCCAATTTAATATAACATACGGACTATGCAAAAAAAAAAATACGGGCAGACCAGTTCCTAATCTGGTCCAATTTTCTCATCTCATAGGTGAGGAAACTGAGGCCTCATCACTGAGCTCATGATCAGATAGAGACCCAAGTAAGACATAAGAACTGTCATGTCTCAAGTGGGGCCTTCCCTCTGGGTGGCTCTTCCACAGAAATGTTCATCTCTATGGGGTTTTTTCCTTTATAAGAGATGGGCTGTTGACTAAAGTCAGGTGTGTCTTCCCAGAAGTGGGGAGTTCAGGAGCAGGTCAGTCAAAGCCCCAGAGTTGCTCTATAGAAGGCACCATGTCCTCCCTAAGAAAGAGCAAAAGCATCAGGGACCTAGATATAAACATTGGATCCAGAAGTATGAAGGTTGTCTTAGTGATCAAAAATCACATCACCTAATTTTCCTACTTTATTGCATTCTTGGATTTGCATCTTTGTAGCCCATTTTTGCTTCATTTAGTATTTTTCTAAAGGAAAATAATAAATCTATACAAAGTTTTTTAAATGTTGCTTATGCATTATTTGAGACTACTGGGCTTCTGTGTGTACTGGTTCATAATAGAGCTCCAATGAGAAAAAAAGTCCATGTTAAGCAGCAGACATGCTTCTAGAATGACAAGGAGAATGGAATGATAAGGTAGAGAGCCATGCCTGGACCCTTCTTTGGAAAAGATCCAAGATGGCAACTAGATAATTTATAAAGCATTTCTTATACAAATTCAATAATGGAATTTTACATGGAAACAATACAAAGAATCTCAACTATGCTCTCCCTTTTCCAAGTTCTAATCCTTATTCATATAGTTCCATGATTTTTCATGTTTAAAATTATAGTATAGAAACTATTTTTATTTTAATTTAATCATTTTCTATGTTGTTTCACAGATATTATAATGGTTGGTAATTTTAATCACTCCATAGTATTACTTTGAATTAAAGGACCAATTATTATTGAACATTTATTTTCAAATTTGCACTGTGGTGAATCACAGCAGTAAATATTTTTATGCATGTAATTTTCCCTGTACCAATAAAAATTATAATATTACTGGAAATGAATTTTAAGTCAAAGCATATGAATTATCTTCATAGCTCTTGAAATTGATTCTAAAAGGGTTTTGCCAGTATTTGTGCTGTCACCTACAAAGTATAAATGTTCCCATTTTGTCATACCTTTTTAACATGGTTGGCTGCTGAGATTTTGTGTTCGGGGCTCACTTAATCGGTATAAAATGGTATTGGTCTTAACTGGTATCTCGCTGTTAACTCTCTAGATTAAATGTTTTTTATTTTTATTTTTTAAAGGTTTATTTATTTAACAGAGAGAGAGTGGGTGCGCTCACATGCACAGGGGAGGGGCACGAAGAGAGGGAGAGAGAGAATCCAAGCAGACTACCCCATGAGACCAGAGCCTGACACAGGACCCTGAGGTCATTACCTGAGCTGAAATCAAAAGTCGGTTGAGTCACCCAGATGCCCCTAGATTAAATATTTTTTTTAAATATGCTTGTTAATTATATTTTTCCTTGGCTCAATAGTCTATTCATGTCAGCCTACTTGTTTTCAACTAGTTTCATCCTAGTAAACTAATAGAATATATAGACCCTTGGGAAAGCAGTTTTGTGAAGTAACCTGCTGAGTGTTAGTGACTCAATTAAAATGAGTTTGTCATTCCATTTATTTAACCCCAGTGCATCAGAATGACTTAGATGTATTTACTTTTCCTCATCTGGTTCCAGTACTTTTTAATTCTTTGCCTAATATGTCCTCCTCAAAGACTCCCTTAATCTCCCTGAAACCACTCAAAATCCAGTCTTTTCTTCCCCACTTTCTTAGTCACAAAATTATAGTAGAGTTTCTGATACCAAAAAGAGGGGGAGCAAAGACAAAGATTGAGAGTGCTCATGTAAGACTCTTCCATGAACTGAGATTTCTTTGCTCTATTCCATCAGGACTCAGTCTTTTAGAAGATCCTCTCCTCAGACAGAAGTTATCCAAAAGCTTTCTTTCAGTAGCTACTAAAAATGAAGTTACTTTTTCTATAAAAGGGGAAGAGGGCAGAAGACACAAAGTGGTTTAAAATGATATATATATTGAATTAGACCAGAAAGCTCTGAACTAAACCTGATGCTCCATCATATATCAACCCCCTTATTAGGCATATTTGCTTCTCTTTGCCCACAAAGTGTAACAAACATTGTTTGAGAAATAGTAGGTGTAAGTCTTGGTAATAGTTATCACTTTTCGCTTTGGGTTAGAATCTTCTCCTTCCTGGACGAAACAAAGGAAACCTATTTCCATGCTCCCCCTCTTTTTGGATTCCTCTGCATTCCCATTGCCATCCCTCAGGTTCTAGAACTTACTACAGACATTCTGCTCTAATCTCAACTTGCACCCATACTTTCTGCTCATTTTGTCTTTGTAAAACACTATTTTCATCAGTTTACCATTTTGCAGTGTTTTTTTGTTTTTGTTTTTGTTTTACGGTCTTAGTGCAGAAGTAGTTTTCCTTCGGTGACCCCAAGGATCACTTAAGTAACACGTTTAATGCAGATTCCTAGGCTCTGTTTCCTCAGGTTCTGGTTTAGGTGATCAGGGGGTGGAGTGCGTGGATCTAAGGTGGTCGTGACAAGGTGTTCCGGGTCTAAAAACCATATTCTGAGAAATCGCCTGCCAGAGTATCACATCCAGATTTGGTTTATCATCCAAGTTGATCCAAATTTTGGGTTACCTTACCTGCCCACACTTATATAATAAAGAGTAAATGTTGGCAGATCTTCAGCTATGTGTAGTATAAACTGAGAAAATGAGCTTTTATGTATATATTTCAAAGGATACCAAGTTGAACACAGAAGGCTAACCTAAATCAAAATACCCAAAAGCATTTATTTTTCCCCACTTTGGAGGCATAGCAAACAAGAAGCCAGAAGGAGGGAAGATGACAGTACCAAAGCATGGCTCCTGCAATATGAGCAACTTCTCCAAATAGAGGACCATGACTTCGCAATGAGACCTGGATTTGGAGGTGAGTATTATCTTTACAAAACTCTTATGTCACAATCTCTTGCACTGTCAAAATGAAGTTGAAAATCTGAAGCAATTAAGACCAAAACACAAGTGAAGACCATCAATTAAAAAAAAAAACTTTTACAATGATATTCTCTTGAATGAGAACAATTGATAAATTTTAAATTGATCAAAAAAGATAAATATCTTTAGTAAATAGCCACGTTATTTACTAATTACAAATAGTGTGTGCTCAATAAATAGTGAATGTCTATCATGCCTATATGGCAACTACTTATTCTTTCAACTAAAACCTGTAAATTGGATTCTGTGATGATATTCATAAAATCTTATTGAATAAGTTTATAAGCTGGAGTGCCTGGCTTTGGTGAAAGGACTAACACACCAAATGCCATGGCTCTCCCTATGAAACATCTCTGTTCAGGTTTCTCGTTTTATTACTTCAGGCACCTTCCGGAATGTTGGAGTGCCAGGCACTCAGCTGAGCCTGTTAATGCACTAGCTTATTCCACCCTCCCAGTGCCTCCTAAGTAGGCACTATCATGATCCCTAGTATTCCAGTGTGGAAACCGGGGTGTAGAGAGGTTAGGAGATTTGCTCAAAGCCAGGAAAAAAGCAATACGCGGTGGAACCAAGATGCAAGGGCAGGTAAGCAGGACCGCCGGAGGCCATGTAAGGACATACTTGGACCAAAGTCTTTCCTGCCCTCAGATTGTTTAACGTGCGTGCAGTTGCATCCCTGAGGGAACCAAGTTTTCCAGAGACGCACAGGATGTGGTGGAATCAAGCAGTTAATCTGAACTCGCCGCCTTACTGCTAAATCCATCCTGAGGCTTCTGTCATTGACCTAAGTCTCCACTCCCACCATTCCTGAGCTAACAACTTTCCAGACTACTAGAGGTGTGGCTATAGCAGAAGCGAATGTGAAGGTGAGAAGGCAGGAGCCCGCAGCTGTAGAACAGATGCAGCTTTTTCATAAACAACTCATACTTTAAGTTTTCGGAGCGGGCTGGGGGAAACTTGACACTGGCTCTATTGTGGTTATGACCAAGGGAAGCACAACAGGCAATGTAGGTACCTCAGAGGACTCACTTGTTAGCAGGTAAAATAAAAACAGCAGGTCAGGTAGTTGGGATGTTGAGGGGTGTTTGTTGTTTTTTAACTTCGTGGAATCCATTGGGCTGCAATTCTAAGGGTCTGGCTTTGATTTTATTAGATTCGTGACTAAAACATTAACAAGCATCAAAGTCACCTGGGGGATTCTTAACAACAGATTGCTGAGCCCCACCCCCACACCCAGGTTTCAAGTCCCTAGATATGGGTGGGGCCAAAAATTTGCGTTTCTTTCTCTTTTAAAAAAATTTTTTTAATTAACATATAATGTATTATTGTTTCAGGAGAACGATTTGCGTTTCTAATCAATTCCTGGGTGATGCTGATACAGCTAGTCTGAGAATCACATTTGATAATTGCTGAATTAGATTATCAGCATCAGATTAAATCTCGGGGCGTTTCATTTTTTGTTTTTCCAGAGCATTTCGCACACTTACTGAAGTTAATTTAAGATTTTTAGAAGCCTCGAAATTAATCAGGTTTAAAGATGTGTTCGTGTTTTACTTCCGGGACTACTTCTTTGTCTTGTTTTCTTCACATCACTGCTCCTCAGATGTGTCTTCCTTACTGGAATTCTCCCAAAGATGCCTGAACCCTAAACTACAATTCCCAACAGACCGTTTCTTTCCCCTCCAACCAGAGTTTGCCCACAGTTTGGATAATATACTCTACAGCTATCACGCAATTATTCTGTACGTTGGTCTCTATGATTCTGTAAAAAGTTTCTAAAGTCTCCCCTACCAACGTTTAGTTGGAGAAAATGTTACGTAGCCTTGCCCTGCCATGGGCCTTTTTAGGCACTAGAGGGAGCCAGTCGCACAGGAATGGCTTGGACCTGGCCTTTCCCGAACAGCAATTAGAAGCTCAAAATGATGTATGCACTTCAACACCAATACAAAAAGCTGCCCTAATTCCTGTCAGTTTAGGTTCTTCAATTAAATGAATTCCTATCTTGGAGGAAAGGGTTTCTATGGGTCTATTTTAGACCACTGAAAGCCAGAAAGACTGAGAGAAAAATGGCTCTCATTTTTGGACACAAGCATTCTCTCTAGAAAGGCATTATCACTCAAAGTGATTCAAGGACTGGCGGCAGAATCACCTGGGAGTTAGTTAAAAATGCAGACGCTCAGGCCCCACACTCAGGCTTTCTGAATCAAAATCTGCATTTTAATACGATCCCCAGGTGATTTGAATACACTTTACAATTTGAGAAACACGGCTGCAGATGACTGAGGGAGGACCCTCTGCTCTTACCTTAAAACACCTAAATCTTCATTCTCCCTCCCCTTTATCATCCTGGTCCCCCAGAAAAACATAAAATTGACCTTAAATTTCCACTTCCTTTGATCTGTTGGAGATACATGTTAAGATTTTATTTTGAGTAGGAACGCTTTTTTAAAAAGCAATTATTTTTCCTGAGGCTATATTGTGGGGTTATTAAAAATGCAATTGAAATGGGCTACTTAGTGGCAGGTGGCAAATCACCCCACGGTGAAGAAATTTTTCTGACAATCATGGACCGGGGCTAAATGGTGTCCAAATGTCTTATGTGTTCAGTCAGCTCAGGCAGAAAAATCCATAAATTCAGGCAGAAGTGTCAGCCTGGTAGCTCCGTGAAAAACAGTCCTTAACCTTCTCTTGTCTTGGTCAGAACAGCTTCTTCTACCAGTGACCCATTTCTGTTCTCTCAAGGCTGCCTTCCTGGGGGAATCAGGCTGCAGGATAGACAAGACAGGCTTTAATTTATCGTCTCCTTCTTTATACTTGTTCATAACATAAACACACGCACATGCTTCTTTCCTCTTGTGCTAAATGTAACTTCAGCACTTCCTCTGCCTTAATGTGTTTTCCTAATTAGCTTTAACATTAAAACCAGCTGCTACTGCAGTGTTTTTTACTTTTATAAAGCATTAGAAGATTAATTGACTCATTATGTGGAAACAGGAGGATATAAATTTAGGGGAGCTTTTTGTTTAACTTGGGTTATAAATTGCAGCTCATTTTCTTTATGTTTTTCCTACCCTCTACATCTCTCATCACTGAGGGCTTTTTTGTTTCAGTCTTAGAGATGATGATTTGTTTCTTTAAAGTGAAATCAATTTAGCATCTAGATACTGGCTACTGAGTCAAGACAAAAGCTAATGTTGTGAAAGCTGTCCGTATAATCTATGTTTGTCAAGCAAGAGGACTAGCCTGGGAGCTGGAGGGAACTGGCTGTATTCCTGCATTAACTAGCCTTGGGTTTCAGGCAAGCTCGCTGACATCTCCGAGTGAGTTATGTCATATGTCAAGTGGAGGTAACATCGGTTCTACCTACCTACCTAACAAACAGCTGTAATGATAATAGGAGATAATATATTGTATGATGTTTTTTAAGTGTACTATACACATAAGATATATGACTGTTATTTAACAATCCTTATCCCAGCATACATAAAAATAGACTGATGGTCTATCTTTACGTATATAAAAACGACTACAGATGTGTCTGCTACTACCTAGGTATTGATCCTGGGAAATCGATGCATAATGATAACGGTTAATATTTATTTATTTTTACTATATTCCAAATGCTTTATATATGGAATTAATGCAAGTATTTGTGAAATTGTTATTATTTGTGTTGTTATATATGTTACTGATCCAATAATGCTGGACAGGTTGGTCGGTAAGACGTTTGAATGGGGTTAGGTTAAGGACTTGACACTCATTCTTTCATTTAGTCTCACAGCAAGGCTATTAGGTAAGTACCACAGATTTATTTCCCCTATTTCACAGATAAGCAAACTGAGATTTAGAGGAATTAAGGGATTTATGGAAGTTTTGGCTTTAATTCAAGATTAATAGCTAGAAATTCCGTGATTTTTAATCCATCTGCTTTATTACTATCTTCTCTCTTCTGAGACTCAGCTCCTTATCTATAAAAAGAATGATATTTGGAACTATATCCAGCTCCAAAATTCTGTAATTTTGCACCTTGCCTTTACATGGCCCTCCCCCTCCACACTGTCCTTGAGAATGTATAGATACCTAGACCCTGGAGTAAGGTACACTTGGGCATGGAGTTCAAAGGAGCCAAAAATGAGGTCAGATGGCATCTGAGGGCAAACATTTTTCTTCAAAATGGAAGAGCTCATCCCCCCAAGAATAGAATTGAAAGGAAGAAAAAAGAATTTGAGAATGTTTCCAGGAGTCCATTCCTAATGGACAAGCCATGTTTTTACCCCACTCTTTAACCCAAACCAGTCTTCTAACCACCCTGAGGGTCTAGTTCTTTCCAGTGGTAGCATGAGTATCTCCTTGTGTGGTGGCTTTATATGACTGCCCCAGCTTGCAGAAATAGTCATTAACAACTGGGATCTGCTTACAAGTCACAAAATTCTACATGCAAATTGTTCTCAGGTTTTGTCATAAAATAGGTGCTCTGTGAGAAGCACTGTATCATTTTCTCGTCAGGAGTGGGCTGATTAAATGTTTGAGTGCAAGATTGGGAATAGTAACTTGCATTGCTAGGAGCATGTTTGCATTTTTGCTGAATTGCAATAGCAATAACATTTATTTAGTGCCATTTATTGAACACCAATTAAGTTTACTAACTGTGTGTTATTTCTAGTCCTCAAATAAGTCTCCAAGGTGAGTACTGCTACTAGGATTTTATAGGTGAGGAAACTAAGCTTAGAAATGTTACTTACCGTGGATCACAGATGAGTGGTAGAGCTGGGTTCAAACTCTAGTCTGTGACTCTAACACCAGAATTTTAACTAGGACATTTCTGCTACCTCTCCAAGACCTCGCCAGGCCTTTCAGTCCCTTGGACTATTGGAATTAATGGGAATATTTACTCATCCTGAATCGATCCTGAAAGGCCATGAATTTTTATTGTGATATCTCTACTAACTAAAGAAAAAAAGTAAACAAAACAAAAGCATCAGAGCTGAACCCAGTATATAATAGAGTAATCCTGAAGAGTTCCCAAGTTAAGGCATAACCATAATTATCGTTAAACAATTTTTAAATAGAATTGTCATCATTAATGTATAGAAAGTAATTGATCCAATACTGCAGGAAGTCGTTGGTGGTTACGATGCAAGCAAAGTGTTCCTGAAACCCAGAGTGGGAAATGTTTTTGAGTGACAAGCCCAGGGCCTAGCCAGCTGGAACCCCTGTAAGTAAGGAATGATACGAGGGTATGTTATGGAATATAAAAGGAAATCTGTCTTGGTAAAGTGAAGGTAACTTCAACCAATTAATGAGGGGAGTCCTAGATGGTGGACAGGGACTGGCGAGGCATATCTTGTTTTATAATGTGTTGTGCATTTATTTATTTTTTAAGATTTTATTTATTTGACACAGAGAGAGAGATAGAGTGAGGGCTCACAAGCAGGGGGAGTGACAGGCAGAGGGAGAAGCAGACTTCCCGCTGAGCAAGGACCCTGGGATCATGACCTGAGCCAAAGGCAGTTGCTTAAAGGATTGAGCCACCCAGGCGTCCCATGTGTTATGCATTTAAAACACAATAATTAGGCACTTTGTTGAATGATATGCACATGTATGTCACATGTCACAAATCCAGACGTTAATTAGCCTCAAGGAGGAAGTTTTCCAGCCCAAACCTTCTCAATCGCAGAATCTTGACTAAAACAACCACCTGGGATCCACCTAGGCAAGATTTCTGTTTCTGCAAAAGTAGTTGAAAGTATTTTTTTTAAACTCAGAATTCTACAGAGACAAAAAATTTAATTGAGAATTGGTCACTATGAAAAGAAAGCATATGAAGACTACATGTATAAACATAAAAATTATTTTAACATATACATACATCAAATTCCATGCATGGTACTAAGTGAGGAAGTTGTTAACATCAGTTTACCCTCATACAGGAACTGGTGAAACCCTTTGTGAGGTGTAAAAGGAAATGTCTTGGTCTTGGTCTGGTCTAGGTTTTCTTATGGCATTGTCATCCATGTTCTCCGGACCCATGAACCAGATTCATTGAGACCCAACTGCAAACAAATCTTAGCACTTGTCTGAATTTTCTCCAATTCTGACTTTCAATGCATTCTCATCAAACACATTTCTAAGGATGTTTGCTTCATCCCAACTGCAGGTTGTGGTTACCGATGTCCTGCAAAGAGACCGTTGTGAGTGTGTGGAGGCCCTGTGTAGACTGTACTCTGGTCTGTGTTCTTCCAGCCTGCCACGCACTGCCCAAGCAGAAGAAGCTGATTTTTTGGAAAGAGAGAAAAGGCTCCCACATTTTTCAGAGTCATGAACTCCACAACTACTCCACTCCCTGACTATAAAATATGATCGTACCATAGAGAATACATAATTCTACATACTCTTAGACATGTTTTTGAAACATTGTTCCCTTTTAAATCACTACTAGCTAAAACAAAAAACAACAAAAAAATTGAACACACTACTTCTATACCATAAGTATACTATAAGAAGGAAAATGTTGGGTTATTTCTAAGGGTAATAATGTATAATGTGTATATAATTATGTATATATAATAATGTCTAATGTGTAATAATTATTGAAATAACATTTATTTACACATGTGCCTTTTTATTGTAATTGACTATATAATAATATATGAATAGATAATGGAGAAATTTGTTGTTAAAAATTTTTTTTAAGTAATTCACTTGCAACATTGATCTCTCTCTGCTTTGAATATTACAAAATAATTTTAATGATCTCTAAGTATATCAGTCATTCTTCTTTCTGAAGGGTCTCCAGTGCCAGTAGGTATAGATGTCCAGGTTGAAAGCATTGACAGCATTTCAGAGGTTAACATGGTAAGTTTCTCTATGAGATATTGGTCTTTTCCTGAAAAGATAGAGAATAGTGTCAAAATCACTGGTGTTTAAAAAAAACAATTTAATTATGTATGTTACTATTATGTATTTTTTCGTAGAGTGGAAGTTACTTTGCTCTCTATTCACTCTTTCTGCTTGAAATTTAGATTTTATATGTTATTTTTATCATATGCAAATACCACAATTAAAGATAAAATGTAAAAAAAAAAGATGAAGGGGCGCCTGGGTGGCTCAGTCATTAAGCATCTGCGTTCGGCTCAGGTCATGATCCCAGAGTCCTGGGATTGAGCCCCGCATCGGGCTCCCTGCTCAGTTGGAAGCCTGCTTCTCCCTCTCCCACTCCCCCTGCTTGTGTTCCCTCTCTTGCTGTGTCTCTCTCTGTCAAATAAATAAATAAAATCTTTAAAAAAAGAGAGAGAAAGATATAAAAAGAGAGAGAAAGAGAAAAAAGTAGGGAATCTGTTAAGGAAACCAGACCTAGAAAATATAAATCAATTAAATTGGTAGATCAAATAATCTTTTTATATATATACTTAATATTTTTATTTATAGTGATTCCTCCAACTAGTCATTGCCATCCAAATGCTAACTGAATGAAAAATTATAGGACATATAAAAATTCCAGCAAATACTAGACAAAATTTTCTATGACTTGTTATATTTGTTTCAATCTTCAGTTAATGTTCTTGTAGTCCTCATCATTATCGAATTTGGTATTTATTTCAAGTTTCACTATGAAACTTCCTTCATTTTAACCACCCTACTCCCAAAGGGAATAGCACCAAGGGTACTCACTACTTAAAAATGCCTTGTTTCAAAAGTTTTGTCTCTTCCCTGACAAAAACCAGCTTCTACTGACATTTTCTTGAGTCTGTTGTACTCCAGGAACAAGTACTCTTTACCTCTGCCCTGGCATAATCTCTAAATTATCCCTGAATGGCCCAGTCTGCATCTAAAATTCTCATTGTCTCCACCCAGGTGCCCTTAAAACCAGACCTTATCCTTCTCTCTTGAATAAGGTGAACTCTGGGACTCAGTATCAGCTAAAACTGCACTGGGTTCTCCATGCCCAAGGTGAAAATGCTTTTTAATTATAAGTAACCCCCAGTGTTGGCTTCTTTTGCTTCTCCTTTATCATCTTCCCACGCTGAATTCACTTTCAATTCCTTGAAGTTTTACCCCACTCTCTTCTCAACATGGTGCTCAGCCTGCTTTCTCATGATGGTGCCTACTAGTGGCGATGTTGATGTGTCACTGAAATGTACCAATGTCTGCTATTTGACTTCATGAGCTCAGATCTGATTGAGCACCTAATTCTAAATATATGCTTACTAAAGCAATCCATGCAGTAACCCACACAACACCCTCTAGAGTAGTGTTATGGGAATGAATGAATCATTCTATTTATTTGCCCTCACCCTAATTCAAAATTACATGTCTGATGCTCCCAGATTAACCTAGAGCAATAATACAAAGCACCTCTATTCTGAACCTTAAAAAAAAACAAACTAGCTCATCATTAATTGGTGACTTATCTGTAGTTTACTGAGATTTGTCTTTTGCTTATACCATAAATGTCAAAGTTCTGTCACATGTACTAGTTCAAGAATAATTTGAGTATTGTTGGGAAATAAATGATAGTAAGAAGTAAACAGTTGTGAAAGGTGAAACACATCATCATCATCCACACCCAATGACTTGGATGTAGCTAGGGGAGTTTTTGTTCACACAAACAAGATGTTAAATGTAGCATCTAAGAGCCAAACAAAGCTCAAAGTATTGACTAACCATTTTTTTTCCCTGCTAAAATAATGTTAATATAGCTCCATCTGCCCCCCATCTTTCTCTCTTTACAATTGGGTTACACACTAACAATTCAGTTCCCTCAGCCATACTGGGTCAGAATCTCAGGGTACTAGCTTCTGGGGAATGTGCTGTTTTGACAAATTCACAGGTAAGTCTTTTGAACACTAGAATTTGAGAACCACAATTTCTTGGTATTCTTTCTCTCTCTCAAGCTGAGGAAAATCGTTATCTCCATGTCAGGATCTCTGACAGCACGCTTTCTATTAACAGCTCTAATAAATGCTGTGTCCATTTTTGTGGGACTATAGTTTATTCAACTTGGGGTGGGGGCTTCTTTAACAAAAATAATACAAATGTATGGATACAGAATCCATTATAAAAGTGAATATATATTTACAATGAAAAAAATAAGTCAAAATAAAATACAGGGCCATGTAGTTCCAAATCCTTTTCTTCTGAGATCTCTTCAGCTGATTTCTACCAGTGCTTATGTAGAAATGTTTCCCAGTTATAACCTGGCTTCCCTTACCCAACTTGAATTCTCTCTGGTTCCTAGAAACTCAACATTCACCAGACTCCAGGTGAAGGAGAGGCTCTGCAACTCAAGCTCAATGGCTTCATCCTAAATCTGCCTGAAAATACAATATAAGCCATTCACTTTATAGGTCATTAACACCCATGCCAATCAATCTAGAACTAATGGTATTAATTGGTCATTCTGAACCATATTCCTCTGGCTTTGACTTGTCTCTTCTTCTCTCTGCCTAGGACTTTACAATGACTTTTTATCTCAGACATTACTGGAAAGATGAGAGGCTCTCCTTTCCTAGCACAACAAATAAAAGCATGACCTTTGATCATAGATTGATCAAAAAGATTTGGGTACCTGACATCTTTTTTGTCCATTCTAAAAGATCATTCATGATACAACTGTGGAGAACATCATGCTGTGCGTGTACCCTGATGGAAACATCCTCTTTAGTCTCAGGTAAGGAGGGCTGTGTACCTTCTTTGGCTTCCCTATACCAGGGTTGTCTACACCAAAGCTAGTGGATCTCACTTCTGACTAACTCACAATATTACTGTCTGTTTAGTCATGCTGAAGGTTGGGACACAGGCAGAAAATGTGATTTTTCCTTGTTCTAACTTTTAGATTTTAAAGAAGAGTTTTCTACTCTATCTACATATCGTTGGAGAATGATATCGTTGGATATCAGCATATCATTGGAGAATGATGGAAAATAAGGTTGGACAGAGTGGGCCAAAGTATGGAAATCCCCAAAAGTCTGGCCCACAATTTTATAGGTGCACAAAATTGCTTTTCTTCTTTACGAATTATACATTACCAAGCGGTCTTGGAATCTTGGATTAACTAAATAGTTTTCTTAATTATCTCCTTCATTTTTTACAAGAAGGTATAGTCATTGTTCAAATTACCGCTAATTTGTTTTACTCCCTTTTCATGTTTTTAATTCAAAACATTTTCTCTGACACTATGCTGTAACAGCCCTCCATCTTTAATTCACAACATGTTCTTTTAGCCTAATGAATCCTGTACATACTGAATGGCTTATCATTGGTAATTCTAAAAATGCTTAGTAAATCCAAGTAATTCAATGTTTTTCATGTCTTAGAAATCCCAGACTCTGTCGTAAGACTCTGGAAAAAAAAAAAAAAAAAGGCTCCCCAAAGGATATCCATGTCCTAGTCCTTGGAACATGTGAAAGTTACTTTATTTGGCCAAAAAAAAGTGGGGGGGGATCTTAGCAGATGTGATTAAGTTAAGGATCTTGAGGTAGGAAAATTATCCTGGATCAGTTGGTTGGGACCAAATGCAATCAGTCGTAAGTAGCTTTGTTAGAGAAAGGCAACGTGACCATTAAGACGGAGACCGGAGTGATGTAGCCGCTAGCACAGGGATGTCAGGCGCTGCCTGAAGCTGTAAGAGGCAAGGGATGCATTTTCCCCCTAGAGCCTCTGGAGGGAACAGGGTCTTTCTGACACCTTAATTTTGGTGTAGTGATACTAATTTCAGACTTCTGTCCTCCAGAACTGTGAGAGAATAAATTTCTGTTGTTTCAAGCCACCAAGTTTGTGGTAATTTGTTACAGTGGCAATAGAAAACTAATACAGGTTGTTTTTGTGCACTAAAAACACCGTGCTCGCTTTAGGACAAAGGTGCTATTGCCATATTGCTGTCAATGTTTTTAAAAAGGCAATGAAAGGAAAGTAATACTTTCGGTAGAACTTTTAAGTCAGGAGGAACATGGGACTCGGAACCATACTGGAGTCAGGCCTCACTAGGAATCAGAAGCAGAATGGCAGCGTCTGGCCAAGGAATCAATTGTTTAAAACTTTCAACTTCTTAAAATTAATTATTTTGATGAAAGAATTAATTCAGTAGATTGTCCTTACCCTGCACATTCCAAAGAATGATTTCTGGCTCAGTCTCCAAGCTCTTCAAATATCCTGCCTGGTAAGAGGATCTTTGTTGACCCTGAGGCCTTGGGCCACAGCAGACAGTCTATGCTAACAATGGGATTTATGGAGGAGGCTTTGAGTTACCTGGTATCAGCTTGACCTCCGGACAGGCTGGAGACCAAGGTCAGCTGGACCTATGGGACCAACTCTCAGTTCTAATACTTTGGACCCCAGGGTTCAGGTAGCTTCCCTGGTTGGCAGTACACAAACTCTGCTAGGCTCCTCTGAACTTTCTTCTCACCTGGTCCCTGACTTTTGAGCTTCTGTGTTTGTCTCTGCTAAGTGCAGTCAGCCAGAATCCTCCATCTGCAATATCTGATCACCCTCCAAATCTGATCAGATTCCTCATCTTCTACCACCCCCAAGTGATGTCTGATCACCCTGGCCAGCCTTCAGCGAGGATCCCGTTAGGTTGTTTTAGCTAGAACCACCCTCCCACCCACCTCTTACGAGTGATGTTTCCTCTGAGTAGTTTCCATCCACTGCCCCCAACCCTGCTTCTTGGCTATAAATCCCTACTTTTCCTTGTTGTATTTGGAGTTGAGCCCACTCCTCTTTCCCTTGTTAATAAACCAAATTATGGTAGTTCCCCTAAATAAATTCTTCCTTACTGTTCTTGAACAAGTGTCATGGATAGTTTTCTCATTACCACCACTTACTTGACCACTTTGGTTGTTAATTTATTCATGTCTACTATGAAGGAATAGACTCAAAGACTTCAGAGGTCCCTTCTGCACACATCTACTTATATGTGGATTTTTTCTTTTTTTTGATAAATACAGTACAGTACTGTGAATGTATTTTCTCCTATGATTTTCTTAATAACATCTCTTCTTTCTAGTTTTACTATAGGAACACAGTATAAAATACATATAAAAATATGTGTTAATTGACTGTTTATGTTGTCAGTGAGGCTTCTGGTCAACAGTAGGCTTTTAGTAGTTAAATTTTGGGGGAGTCAAAAGTTATATGTGATTTTCAACTGCGCAGGAGTTGGCGCCCCTAACCCCTGAAGTGTTCAAAGGTCAACTGTAGCAGGAATATACCAAAATGAGTGTTTTGTGACACAAAGTCATCCAGATACTTCCCTGGGTTGGCATTTTGCTGCATGACTATTGACAGTAGAATTCAACCCCATGGAAGATAAAATGGCTCTACTTCTCTGATTAACTCGGGGGCACCATGGGTAGGAGCAGCTGTTGCCTTTGTTTTGTGCAGACTTGCTCAGGGGCCTTCTATAAACCTCTGATCTGTTGTTGTGGATACCGGAGTTTGTACTTTGAGGCAGGATCATAGTATAGCAGCCTCTGCCTAAAGCCAGAAAAATCTAGGAGGATATAAAATTTGAAAAAAACAATCCTCATCAGTATGCAAGCCTTAATAGCACCTGAATTATGCATTGATCACATATATCTATAACTGAAAATGCTCCAGGCTTTCTCCTCACTCCTGGAAAGAGCATTTTCTCAGGTAAACTTGCTTTGTGAGAGAAACCTTTACCCATAGGTTTTTATTACCACCATCCCAGCCCTTTATGACTAGAAACGAAGTTTGGATCTTTGAAAAAGCAGAAAATATTTAAATCTATTTAAAAGTCATCTCCCTTTGAAGTATGTTTTTCTGAAGACATCGGAGCCAAAAAATACAGAGGGCGCAGACTAGGAAGCAGTGAGATCAGGAACAATCTTTAGGGCAGGAATTCCTGTGTTAACCCTGTGTTTTCAGCAAACTACACACCTTCCTGAGTTTGCGTCCTTAGACATTATTTGAATAGAGGATGGTAATGCCTGTTTCACACTATTCTTCAAAGGCACACAAAGCAAGCACCACAGTAAGGGAGTTTCAGTATTACAGGTTTATTTGGCCATATGGTGAAATGATCTGCAGTTTCTGTTTTCTCTCTCCTTTTATAGGATAACTGTTTCAGCCATGTGCTTTATGGATTTCAGCAGGTTTCCTCTTGACACTCAAAACTGTTCCCTTGAACTGGAAAGCTGTAAGTCTTACTTCCTGATGGAATGAGTACTCATGATCTGAACATACCATCACATACCTGCACGTATATAAGCATGTTCTTAACAAGCATTTAAAAATCTTGATATAAGTTAAGTATGTTGGTTCAAAATAATTACTTTTTTTTTTAAACCAAAGATGATGGCAGATTGTCTCTCAAAAGAGAACATGCAGGGAAAGGATGTTTTCATAGTACATATTCTGTAGTTTCCACCTGGTTATAAAGGAACAAGTTCCCTAAAAGGGTATATTCTTGCTGATGTTATTAACATAGACTGACACACCTCCCAAATTTGGAAAGCTCTGGAATTCATGTTCTCATATAAGTCACAAACTTCCACTAAATGTACTTGCGTTCCCCAGAAAAAGGCAGCTCTAGACATAGACCCTCTAATCAAAGCCCTGTCAGAGGGCTCTGAGCCGGCTCCTTGTCAATCACTGTTGCTGACCCATCAGTTGGTTTTTTGTTTTGTTTTGTTTTTGTTTTTTTAAGATTTTATTTATTTGGTGGAGAGAAAGAGAGAGAGAGCACAAGCAGGCGGAGTGGCAGGCAGAGGGAGAGGGAGAAGCAGGCTCCCCGCTGAGCAGGGAGCCCGATGCGGGGCTCGATCCCAGGACGCTGGGATCATGACCTGAGCTGAAGGCAGACACTTAACCGACTGAGCCACCCAGGCACGCCCCCATCAGTTGTTTTTGATACAACATCTTAAAATCTGACTGCAAATTTTCATAATTGGCCAAAATGCTGGGAATCTCAGTGGATGCTCCTCCCCAAATCCATTAGAAGCTTTCTATAACGCTATTTGATTTCAGAAGAAAACTCTTTATGAGCTCAGCTGATTTTGGAATTTCATCTGAGAGAGTTACGAAACTAAAGGGGCCTGCCGACCTAGGGTCAGGCCTCTGACTCGGAGCAGACGGTGTTCTGACAGGACTCTGCACACAGGGAGGGGAGCAGCTATTCGGAGAGTTTTAACTCAACGTGTGGGCACAAGAAAGACCTCCACACTATGCCGGTGATTAGGGTCGAAGTTTTGGAGATTATTTTTTTCTTTTGGTAGGTATGGGTATTATTAGTCTATTGGCAAACGTTTTTCAGGATCTGATATCTACATGTCACTGGACCAGGCACCGGAGATACAGAACTGCGTAAAACATGGCTATAGACCTCATGGAGCACACAAGAACTGATTCTAGTAACAAGAATATTATTCTCTTGTTTTAGATGCCTACAATGAAGAGGATCTAATGTTGTACTGGAAACGGGGCAACAAGTCCCTAAATACTGATGAGCATATTTCCCTTTCTCAGTTCTTCATTGAGGAGTTCAGTGCATCCAGTGGATTTGCTTTCTACAGCAGCGCAGGTGCATTATTTTATGTGGACAGTTTATCAGCACTTACTGAGCACCTACTGTTTGCAAAGTACCACAACATGTGAAGAGACCTGAATCCAAACAAGTGTCCCGTTTAGCCAGTACCCTCTTTCCTTCTGTACAGGCAGCCTCCTCTGCCTTTCCAGTATGTGACTTCTCCTCCTCATGCCGTCACCTCTAAATAAACATCTTGCTTCCACTCCTGGCCTCTGCAGTCTACTGTTAATACAGCCGACGGAGTGATCTTTGAAAACATGAAGACCACAATCCTTTCCTGCTAAAAACCCTCCAGTGTGTTTCCCCCACACTTAAAACAAAACTCAACTTTCTCAAATGGCCTACAAGGCCCACATGATCTACCTCTGACCTCACCCACTACACCCGCCCCCTCTGCTATCTCCACGCTGGCCTTGCCTGTCCTCAAACACACCTGTCTCATTCTACCCACACAGCTGCTGTGGCCTTTTCTTCCCTCTGCCTGGAGTGATGTTCCCCCAGTTTTCTCATGACCGGCTCCCTCCTTCCATTCAGAGTGTTGTTCAAATATCATCTCAAAGAGTGCTTTCTTAACCATCATGTCTAGACTAGGCCTCCTTCCTCACCATTCCCTGTCTGTATTTGTCTTCACAGCACTTAATGCTACCTGAAATACATCTCTAGTTGACCTTTTTCTTGTCTGAGGGCCTGACTAGAAAGAGTGCAAGAAATCTGTCTGTCTTGTTCATCATTTCTTCCCCAGCACCTGGAATGGGCATGGCACATCATAGATACTTGATGAATATTGCTGTGCTTGCTTCAGCAGCACATATACTCAATAAGTATGGCTGAGTGAATCAGGGAGTAAAACAGAAAGTCCATTCAATCAGGCCTATATTGTATTCTCTTTACTATGACAGATATATTTTTTGTTTGGCAACATGTATACATGGCACTTTTTAAATTATACTTGATCCCTGTTGATTAAAGTTAGAAGTAGCTTTCTCTTCCCTGGTTATTAGCATTTGGGGTCATTTCAGGAAGAATCCATATAAAATGCCGTTTTAGATTTTTGAAGCCATAGCTAGGCTGGAAAATGTATGCTGGCCCCTGAGTTTCAGGGCTGCCCTGCCTAGAATCCTTTTACCTACTGACTTTTCTCCCTGGAGGTGCTCTACTCTGCCCTTAGACTTGGGAGAGGCGTTATCAGGTTGTTATCTACAAGCCTGAATCATTAAGAGAGAAATCAAAATTTACATCACAGGGAAGCTAAAGGACTTTCTAGAACCAACAGCTATTTAGCCATTTAGATCCAGAACGAATGCTCCATTTCACTTATTTGTCTACAATGCTTGGGATTCAGCAGATAATGCTATTAACTATAATAATGCTTATGGCCTTTTCTCTTTTCTGATTATATAAGTAACACACCTATTATTTGGTTTGATCATTGGTATACCCCTGGCACATACTAGATGCTCAATAGGTAATTGTTGAATGAATGAATAAATAAAAGGCAGATAATTTGAAAAAAATATTCAGAGAAGTTTAAAGAAAAAGCCTTTGTAATCCCACCTCCTAGAGGTAAACTGTTATTATTTTTATATATGTCCTTCTCCTTTTTCTTTTCTCTCTTTCTCTATATACGTAAATACAGTTGACCCTTGAACAACATGAGTTTGAACTGCACGGTCCACTTACATGCGAAAGTTTTCGATAAATACAGTATGGTACTGCCCATGCATTTTCTCTCCCTTATGGTTTTTTTAACATTTTCTTTTCTCGAGCTTACTTTACTGTAAGAAAACAGTATATAAGACATATAACGTACAAAATATGTCTTACTCAACTGTTATGTTTAGTGAGGCTTCCAGACAGCAGTAGGCTATTAGTAGTTAGGTTTGGGGGGACTAGAAAGTTCTCTGCAGGTTTTCAACAACACCAGGGCCAGCATTCCTAACCCCTACATTGTTCAAGGGTCAACTGTGTATGTTTTTATCAGGATTTTTAATGCTCTGAGTCCTAAATTTAATTAATATTTAAACAAAGGAAAGTGTGGGATGAATAATGATACATGTCAAAGTATAATTTATAGCTATTTTCATTTTGCTGTTGTTATGATGAAATAACTTTGGCACATGATAGATTGTGACTAAGTCTTTGCAATGTTTGAAGCTATTACAATGTCATACATATGAAGCATAGAAATCTAAGAGTATTGTTTCCTGCACAGAGTATATACTACGTGTATATTAAGGGCAATGACAGCTCTTCAGATTTTGAAACACTAGTATCCATTAATATACACCCAACCATCCTCTTAAGAAGAAAAGGTTAAATTTCATTTCCAAATTCTTACTTCACCAGTAGCCATTCCATTGGCTTTGCTGTCTTTTTATTTGTTCTTGTCAGGTTTTTTAAGCCCTATTTGGCAGGTCCTACACTAGTTGATTTTTATACTTCTTCTGGTCATGTTTTAGAGTCTGCCTAAAGCCATGCAAAATACTTACATTGAAAAACTTCCTGCTCAGAAAGATGCTCTTAAGTGTTTTAAAATCCACTAAAAATTCTTAACATTCCGGTGTAGTTACAATTTTAAGAAAAAACATTTTGATTTCTAAGAAAAATAAAAAAAGAAAAGAATTTAAACATACATGGTTTGTATAGCATGATAAAAAATTATCCATGATAAATTTTAAAAATTTTAAGTCATGTTATAGAAGAATATATATAATCCCATATTTGTTATTTTAAAAAGGACTTACTTATATAGGGGCACCTGGGTGGCTCAGTCAATTAAACGTCTGCCTTCAGCTCAGGTCATGATCCCAGGGCCTGTTTCTCCCTCTCCCTCTCCCTCTCCCTCTGCCGCTCCCCCTGCTTGTGCTCTCTCACTTTCTCTCTGTCAAATAAATGAGTAAAATATTTTTTTAAAGAAGGATTTATATATATGTTTTTTTAATGTCCAGAAAGATTAACGATTGATACTTCTGAGAGTTGAGTATAAATTAGGAATATTTTCAATTTTATTTCAACACTTCTGTATTTTTAAATTGTTACAATGTATACATTTTTAATAAGAAAGATTAAAATGGGCTTTAAGACTATAAAAAATATAAGAGTAAAGCATTTTGGAAGTTGTAGTCAAATATCAAGTTTTTTAAAGATTTTATTTATTTATTTGAGAGAGAGATTGAGAGTGGGACTGGGAAGGGCAGGGAGAGAGGGAGAGAGTCTTAAGCAGACTCTGCACTGAGTGTGGAACCCCAGGCGGGGTTTGATCTCATGACCCTGAGATCATGACCTGAACTGAAACCAAGAGTGGGACGCTTAACCAACTGCACCACCCAGGCGCCTCCAAATATCAAGTTGTTAATCATATATGGGTTTATTCAATGATTCTTAGGTTTCAGAAATATCAGCATTTACAAATTTATTTTAGCTCACAAGTATATGATAGTTCTGCCTCACATTATCCGTGAATTATTAAATATGGTCTCCTGAGACCTAAACCCAAGTGTTTTTCTCAGGTTAGTATCCTGCTTAAACATACTAGCTTCATCAAAAATAACTTTTTTTATATTTTGTCTTCATTCCTATCATTATAACAACTACCATAACCTCTGTATAGCCAAATCAGCTATACAGAAAAAACTGTACTTCTGGCTCTGAGCTAGAAGTAGAGTTATAATTATACAACTTTAGTTTCCATTTGATAGCTGAACCATCAGGTTCCCACTTTTTCCTGGCAATGTTAACAAGCAGGTGAGGGCTTCTGCCCTCTCGTGCCTTTCAATGTCCCTCACAATCATGCACTGTAAATTTACAAAGGAAAAGAAAATGACTCCTGCCCCTAAAGAATGCATTGATAATTATTCTTTACTGTAGCATAATGTAGTGGCTAAAAGTACAAGTTTTGGAGACAGACTACATGAGTTCAAATCCTGGCCCTGCCACTTACTAGAAACGTTGGCAAGTTGGTTAGTCTCCCTAAGCCTCAATGTCTTCATCTTTAAGTTGTTTTTATAACACGCTCTACCTCATAGGGTTGTGAGGATACATGATTTAATACATTTAAATAATTTAGAATACCATCTGCCATAAATAACTTTGAATACCATCTGCCATATGGTAAGTGCTCAGGAAATACGAGCTAGTAACTATCATCATCACTGTTTTCATCAACAACATCATCTGGATCCTTTCAACACAGAATGAGGCCTTTAATGTCACAGGCCATTGAAGGTGACAGTCTCTAGGTATAAAAACCTTCTTGAACATTTTCTTGGGACTGACTCCTCAATCACTTCCCCTCTTTTGCATTTTCCTATCTGCCAACTCTCCAGCCCTCTTCTCTCTTTCATAAACTCCCCTTCTTTCTACTGTGCAACAACCTGATGGAGGCTGATGGGCCTTTCCACCCAGAATGTGGTTCAGATGTCAAAGCTGATGATGCCACACACTTAGCAGAAGGGTAAAAAGAGATTTATTACACACATAACGAGGTTTTCTAGAGAGAGTGAGGTAGGCTCCCAAGTAGGTCTGAAAATGGCTTGAGAAAATGAGGAGGGGTGACTGGCTTGGGGTTTTATGGTGGTTAGAGGGTGGGGCTAGGGTGAGGGCTCCCTTGCATGCTTTGAACTTCCCATGGGCGTCAAAAGAGGGAGCACGCAGCTTTCTTATTGGTTTGTGCAGATGTGGGACAAAATGGGGAGGGAAAATAGGGCTTGGGAGATATGAGAAGTCAAATATCAAAAGTGGAGTCAGACTCTTTATCACACTATCCAAAATGAGGGTTCCACAACTTTTCAAGGCCGCACCACCTTTCCTGGTGGTGGAGAGAGCTCTTCCTGGCCTATAGCTTCAACCACAATATGATCCCTAGTCTCCCCTGCCCTGAAGAACCACACAGCAGAGCAGCATTTCTCCTGCTCAGTTGCCAAAAACAAAGTTATTATTCAGAAAATTATGAGTAAAGAAAGGACCCTGTTACCAAAATTTAGTTCATAGTTAAAACCATATATACTAACAGTGTCTTTACGAAATTCTTCCACAACTTTTCCTTATCTCCTTTAATCTCACAATGATTATATGAAGATATAATATCAGAGAGGCTGTTATTCCAGTCTACAGCTATAATCAAAATTCTCAACAGCACACAATAATGAAGCGGGTCTGTAACATGGGTAATACAAGACAATGAGTAGCTCAAAAAATACTGTATATTCTGACTTTACAATGCACTATGTAATGTGTCTTCTATTTCCCTTGGGAATGAAATTGTTTGATATTCCTGAAACATACATCAACTGATGGTGAGAGAGAACCTCAGAACAGATAGGGACAAGAAGGGTCATCGGCACGTAATTGCATATAGAATACTAAGAGGAGAGTCTGCCAATTCAGGGTGGGTTTGCTCGGTTTATGTTTTGGGCTGAATGCCTAAATATTGACTTGATCCATCTAATAAGTGTGCCATCTTGAGTTTCCTAAGAAATTACTACTGAGACTAGTAGAAGTATTCTTTAAACCCTTTTACAAAGCGTATGATTTTGTTTTATAATTTTTAACCTATAGTCCCTTGTTTTTTTTGGCTTTAAACTTCCTTTCAACCAGTGTGAAAAAGGAAACCTGAACAAAATTGTACGGATGTGACTGCAGTTGTTGCTTCTGATCAGCATGAATCAATCAATATTACCAACATGAGTTTATATAATTCCAACCAGAAGCAAAGAAACATCATCATTTGATTACTTTTTTTCAGATTTATTATAGATAAATGAATGGTACCCACCAGAATTTGAAATAATACAGTTTATGGATATTCCTTTCACCCACTCCCTTTATGAATCCCTTGCTGTCTGGATTCCAACTTGGAATCCAATGACTCAGTAGCTATTGTGAATCTTTTCCTTCAGGTAAAATTTTCCCTTTCATTTGTTGAAGCTAATACATGGTTTATTGGCTATTTCACCCAGTCATTTGTCATGTATTGAAGATTTGCCCACTTGCAGAAATAATGCAAACACAATATATTTTGGAGAAAGGTCTTTAAAGGCCGTTCCACAAAATATAATTATCAGTCATTCCTGAACAGCAGCTATGAAATTTAAGGGGAATCTTTTATTTTTAATTTTATTATATTATGTTATGTTAGTCATCATACATTACATCATTAGTTTTTGATGTAGTGATCCACGATTCATTGTTTGCATATAACACCCAGTGCTCCATGCAGTATGTGCCCTCCTTAATACCCGTCACTGGGCTAATGAATGCCCCCACCCCCCTCCCCTCTAAAACCCTCAGTTTGTTTCTCAGAGTCCATAGTCTCTCATGGTTCGTCTCCCCCTCCGATTTTCCCACTTCATTTTTCCCTTCCTACTATCTTCTTTTTTTTTTAAACATATAATGTATTATTTGTTTCAGAGGTACAGGTCTGTGAGTCATCAGTCTTATACAATTCACAGAGCTCACCATAGCATATACCCTCCCCAGTGCCCATCACCCAGCCACCCCATCCCTCCCACCCCCCACCACTCCAGCAAACCTCAGTTTGTTTCCTGAGATTAAGAGTCTCTTATGGTTTGTCTCCCTCTCTGGTTTTATCTCGTTTCATTTTTTCCTCCCTTCCCCTATGGTCCTCTGTCTTGTTTCTCAAATTCCTCATATCAGTGAGATCATATGATACTTGTCTTTCTCTGACTGACTTATTTCACTTAGCATAATACCCTCTAGTTCCATCCACATCATTGCAAATGCCAAGATTTCAGGGTTTTTTGATGGCTGCATAATATTCCAAAAATACCACATCTTCTTTATCCATTCATCTGTTGACAGATATCTTGGATCTTGCCATAGTTTGGCTATTGTGGACATTGCTGCTATAAACATTGCGGTGCACATACCTAAGGGGAATCTTTGAATCACATAACTAAACAGACTACAGGTCAGTTAGTCCAACAAACATTGATGGAGTGACAGGCCCAGGCCCTGTCCTCCTGCTGGGTAAACAAGGGTGAGTGTGTTCAGTTCCATGTTCCCTTAGAGCTTAGTGTTTAAAGAAGCAGGTGATTCCACTTAGTGTGATGCTTTCGTGAGGAAGCCTGTTCTAAGGAAAACTCTGGCTTTTTCTCATAGGTTGGTACAATAGGCTTTTCATCAACTTTGTGCTAAGGAGGCATATCTTCTTCTTTGTGCTACAAACATATTTCCCAGCTATGCTGATGGTAATGCTTTCATGGGTTTCATTTTGGATTGACCAGAAAGCTGTTCCTGCAAGAGTTTCCCTGGGTAAGTCTTTCTATACCTTTGTGAAATGTTAATATCAGAGAAAGTTCAAGAAGGTAAATAAGTGGTGATAAGTGGAGAGGAAAAGAGTGATGGTTTAGTAGGGGTACTTAGAGACATGCACTCAGGTTACAATATTTATCTTGACAGCCTTGGGGGCAAAATATGATTGGACTCTTTCTTTCCTGGGGAACTGAGGCATTAGGTATAAAGCCTGAGCCAGATGACCAAAAGGGGAATAGTAAGGAGAAATTATGAAATTATGGAGCATAAACAGCCTCACTTTACAAACCTATCGCCTCACTTTCAGGGAAACCTCCCCGTCTCTTGCCCCAACCCACTTTGCTTTGCATGACAAACCTTTGCATCATAGAAAAAAGAACCTTCAAACTAATGCACACTGTACTACCGGTATCTTAATACATTACTTCTTGGGGTAGGGGGCAATGCTAATTAAAAATTGGGGCTTAGCCTAAACACCAAAATCAGAACAAACCACAGTGAAATTTGTTACTGTGCTTCCTTAGTTGGCAAGAGATTCAAAGGGGGAGGCATTGCTGGCTTCATTAAGTCATCACACAGGTATGATTATCTACTCTGTCTAGCATGGCATGCCACATGCCACTGTCACACATACTGATTTATGGGAATGATGTCAGGCCCGCTTAGCAGTGACTGAGTTCTTACCAAGTGGAAGATGCCCGGCTAAGCACTTGGATAACCTGTTACTTAATGAGAACCCAAGAGTCAATCCCACTTGCCTCCTCTGCTGTTTCAGGGCAGAGCTCCCTCATTTCAGCTGATTTTGTTCTTTGACCTGTAATGCTCTACCTAGACAGAAGATTGTTATAAGTGCTTCACAATCATTGTAATTATCACACAATTCATTCCAGAAAGGGTGATTTCTAAGCTAATGTTCACAAATTATATGCATACTTCAAAAGATCATTTGAAAGACACAAATTGTCATTAATATTAATAATTTGTTCACCTCTTTCCCCTATTAAAAGCTTTAATCTATAAGAATTTGAGGCTTGACTATCTTCATGGGAAAAAAATACCATCTGAATGAGTAATTAAATTATTGTGGCTGTGACTTCACATCAGAGCAGTTGCGCCCTGACCTCATACGGCAGTGGGGCAGGGTAGAGCCGAATGGGAGATGAGAGGCACATTTCCAGCCCTCAAGACAGAATGAGAAAGACGTTCAGTCTCTAAAGGTTTGTGAACATGATTTTCAATCAGATTTCTGAAGCCTACTGCTCAGCTCTTACACTTTTAAAATGACAAGTAATAGAAGCTGGTTCCAGGGCGGGATGGGGAGAATGGAGAACACTGAAATGCCTTTAAGTCTCCCCTGAAATTCTATGCTTCTTGCATCTACATCTGATTCCCTAGGGGGTTGGGAAATTGCTATGCAGATTTATGTAAAATAATATATAAATCAGAAGTGTCCCTCTCCCCTCTTATCTCACTGAAGGGAACTGTAGTATTCCTATACCACTGCTATCCCCTCAGGCTTTTGCTTCTTAACACCCTCAAGGTTTTTCAAAGATATTTTGTGCTCTGGGGGCGCCTGCGTGGCTCAGTCGGTTAAGCATCCGACTCTTGATTTCAGCTCAGGTCATGAGATCAAGCCCTGCACCAAGCTCTGTGCTGGGCCTGGAGCCTGCTTAAGATTTTCTCTCTCCCTTCCCCCTCCCCCCAGTGCTCTCTCTCTCTTAAAAAATAAAATAAAATAAAATAAGATAAGATAAGATAAAATAAAATAAAATAAATAAAAAGATATTTTGCACTCTGCTTGACTGGCTGTTTCCAAATACTGGGCTACCTGATTCTCCAGAAGGTCCCTCTGACTGTCTATCCCATTTGCCTTTTCTCGGTTGTTTCCCCTTCATCACATTGAAGTATTTGACACTATTAAGCATCCTCTCCAAATTCAGAACCAAGTGTCAAAAGCCCAGCCTCCTCTTCTTCATCTGCAAAATGAGATGATTAATATAGCCTTCCAAGGTCACCGTATGAAATGAATGATGAAATAAATGGGAGCATTCATGTCAACTGCCTGGGCCGATGCCTGGTCCATAGTGTTTGATAAAACCAAACAAACAAACAATAAATGCATTTGCAATACTCTGCACTAGTCTAGGTTTCCTCCTCTTTTAGATTTTTCTTTCATTTGTCTTCCTACTTTGTCTTCCTTCTACTCCTTGAGTCTGGTAACTCCCTCCCAAGGTTTTGCTCGCTTTTGATTCACTCATCAAATGGAGCAAGACTCTTGTTTCTGACTACTGTCTCTATGAAAATATATCCCAAATCTAAGTCCTTATCTCAAATCCTTCCCTCAAGTTCCAGATAGTATTCCAGCTACCTGCTGGACTTCATCTCCAAGTGCTGTGGGCACGCCACATGCTCAAACCCAACAGACTACTATTACCTCCTCCACCATCCCTGCCTAAACTCCACTTTTTCTCTTGGCTTTTCTTGTTCTTTTAAGGGCCCCCAATGTGTTGAATCTTCCGTATTTGGATCCTCAATTTCCTTCTTAGTCTTTAGCAGTCATTCTTAGGTTCTTAGGACCCATTTACACCTTAAAAATTATGAGGAACCCCAGAGAGCTTTTGTTTTTGTGGGTTATATCTATCATTATTAGCCATGTTGGATATTAAAACAGAATTTTTAAAAATATGTATTAGTCCATCTAAAAATAGCAATAATAAATTCATTACAAGTTAACACATTCTATGAAAAATAGTTTTTTTCTAAAACAAAAAAATAGTTGGAAGAGTGGCATTGTTGTACATTTTTGCAAACCTTTACTATCTGGCCTTCTGGAGGGCAGCTGGATTTCTTATCTCTGCTTCTTCATTCAATCTGTTGTAATAACTTTTAGCTGAAATATAGAAAGAAAACTGGTCTTGCTCAGATACGTGATTGGAGAAAAGAGCCATATTTTAATAGTGTTTTCAGATAATTGTGCATAGTCTTCCTTGACATTGCACCAAAACTCAGCAAGTGACAGTTTCTTAAAGTTTAGTTAATGTGGAATGTGGAATCTGAAACCATATCAGTGAATTCTTTCTGTTCTATTAGATTAAAGTGCATTGATCTATCTTGCATTTTGACTAGTTCTTTTTACTCAAGCATCAATCATTTGAAAAGTACCAGTGCATTGAGCTATATCTTCTCAATGCCCACATAATTCACTATACAATGTCAAAAAAATCACATTCGGGGCACTTGGGTGGCTCAGTTGGTTAAGCATCTGACTCTTGATTTTGGCTCAGGTCATGATCTCAGAGTTGTGGAATAAAGCCCTGTGTTGGGCTCTGTGCTCGGTGTGGAGTCTGCTTGAGATTCTCTCTCTCCCTCTCCCTTTGCCCATTCCCCTGCTCGCACTAAATAAATAAATAAATAAGTAAATAAATAAAATATTTTTAAAAAGCACATTCATTAATGTCACCATTAATCTCATTAAAAAGTGAGTAGTGGGAAGCTGTCAAGGTCATAGTGACGGATACGTATTCAACATCATTCTAGTTTTGACTTGAAAGCTCAAATTTTATCATTAGACAACAAATATCATGAGTTGTTTTACTTCAGGTGAGAGGCTTCCTTTACTCAGTTTTGAGAAATGTCTGCCAGATATCCAAATCTGAACAACCATAGTTTGTCTGTGAGTTGTTCTTTTAAGTGAAAGTGGTGTTCCATTTTTCAAAGCCTCTGGTGTTCAGTGTATAACTCAATTGCCTGAGTGCTTTTCCTCAAGATAGCCATTGCTCTTTGGTATGCAGAAGTGCTTTCTATATACTGCTCATTTCATTAACCAGAATATTAAGAAGGCATATACACAGAGGCTATAATTTAATAAAATTAACAATTTTTACAGAGTTTTTTATTGTGATGCTAAAAGCTGAAGAACACTGACTGTTAGGTCAGTTGGGTGCTGCTGCCTTAATTCATGCTAGGGCAACAACAGCTTTTACCTCCAATGCTTCCCACCATTGCAAATATCAACATAATGAGAAAGGTAAATAATGTCTTAGTATTGTGAAACTCATTTTCATTACACAGACCCTCTGAAAATGTTTTGGGGAGCCCAAAGGACCCACTGACCCCACTTTGAGAACTGTGGCTATAAGGTATCTAAATCTTCAGAGTCAGTCTTCTCTCTAATATGCTTATCTTTTCTCTTCCACTCCTCTTGCCTTGACCAGACCTGGGACCCTTGTTAATTTTCCCTGGATTGCTCTAACAGACCCCTACCTGCCCAGGGTCACCTTGCAAGGCTGTGAAATCTGACCCAGATGGGAGTAGGGACCAGAAATCCAGCCCAAGCTCCATGGGACATGGTTTGGGATACATCCTCCAGAAAAAAGGGGTAACATCCTCCAGAAAATTTATTAATTTGCACAAAGTTGTAGTATGGACTTGTACAGGCCTTATAATTGCTTATTTCACTTCCTATTATTCTTACCACAATTCAACCCTACTACCAGAATAATATCTCAAAAGTCAACTGTGATCAAAATACTCTATCTTAAATACAATTAGAATAAATACTCTCAGCTTGGAATCCAACGTGTCACTCGAGGGTCACCAAATGAAATAGAGGACACTTGGCTGAATTTGAGTTTTAGATAAGCACCAGATAATGTTTTAGTATAAGTATATCCTAAATATCGCATGGGATATACTTATACTAAGACATTATTTGTCGTTTATTTGAAATTCAGATATAACTGAGTGTCCCATATTTTTATTTGCTAAATCTTCAACCATATTCTTGCCCCAGTACAGTTGCCCTAAGCTTCAACCAATTTGAATATTCAGTGTTCTCAAACAGCCACCTATGCCTAACTGCTTATCTTCTCGGCAGTGCTTCTGTACCGTTGTTCTTGTTCTTACTCTACCTAGAATGCCCTCTCTACCTATCCTTCTCTGTCAAAGTCTTGTCATTTCTCAATGGCCACAAGCTTTTACTAATGGCTCCGGGCAGACATGGTGTCTCACATATTTGAGCCACATGGTGTTTCGTATCTCTTCTAAGGTATTTCTCCTACCTTACTTCCTCTATTTTGTATGTAGCCATGGGGTGCCTTGGTAGCTTATCTTGTCTCCTCTAGTAGAAGGTGAGTTCCTTAAGGCCAAGGATCATTATGACCACCTTTTTTGTTCCTGTAGTGACTAGCACAGTACCCTGCACATATTTTGTGCTCAGGATATAGTTGTTAAATTGCCAGTGTTTAGCCCACATGTTTTAATAACTATATTTTAGTTACTAACTGGAAACAGTGATAATTCATTGCTGGCTAAGATCTTTCCACATTTGGATTCATTTGCTAATTAAGAATGAATCATTTGCTGGTTAAGATCCTTTCATATTTGTCATGTTTCAAGTGAAAAACAATGGAGGCTGAACAGCATGGAAATATCACTTGTGACTAGGCAATTCTTTTTTTTTTTTTTAAAGATTTTTTTTATTTATTTATTTGAGAGAGAGAGAATGAGAAAGAGAGCACATGAGAGGGGAGAGTCAGAGGGAGAAGCAGACTCCCTGCCGAGCCGGGAGCCCGATGCAGGACTCGATCCAGGGACTCCAGGATCATGACCTGAGCCGAAGGCAGTCGCTTAACCAACTGAGCCACGCAGGCGCCCGAGACTAGGCAATTCTCATAAGAGATAATAGCTACCATAACTTGGAATATGGGATGGGTTAAAAATACTAATCTACCTTTCCATTTGATTTGGTGTGGAGAGGAAGCAAGACTATTGTAAAGCTGTTCAAGGGTGTCCTAACCCTCATGGAAGGATGAGTACTATTGTACTTTCATCTCTTCCTTCTATGTCCTTCCTTTCTTTGCCTCCATCTTTCTCATTTGGCCCCTCTGCATGGGGTGTGCCATTCACGTACAACATACTAAGTCATCGGGTCATTTACCAGGAAACAGACAACTAAAGTTTTCAGGCATGTCATCACTGATAAAGAAAAATGTCTCCTAACAGAAAATATGCCATAGAACTGAACAAGTAAGTACTTAGGAGCAATTCATTTAACCATCATAGAGGTTACCAGAACTTCTAGGCCCTGGACTCTGGCACCACCTTCGTGAGATAATGGTCGTTGGTTGCTGGCCATAGAGTGATGGTGTTAGGATATCCAGCCTACCTTCCTTTCCCTCACATCACTTAGTATTTTCTTTCTGCTTAGGCCTACAGGGAAAGTGTTTTTACTCATTTAAAGGCGAATGTAGATACCTATCCCTTCAAAAGAGCTGCCCACAACACAGCTACTGAAGGGATGAACTGATTCAGTAGTTCTATAAGTGATGCCTACATGCCCCACTACCATCACACCAGTCAACAAACCTCTCCATACACAGCCAAAAATGGCCAATGAAACACAAAGATGAGTAACTCTCCCCAGACCAAAGGGTTTTGTAGGGCCCTAGACATGTCCTTAAGCGTTAATATAGTGAAACTTCATGGGCTCAGGGGAGTTGAGTCCCATGCACCAAACTAAATATTTTGTCCTAACACTTTTCTGACCATGCATAGCAATGTTGGTAGGTGAGAAAATAATTTTTTAATCCCAGCATAGAACCTTTCTTTGACTAAATGGTCACTTCATATGTTTAAAATGCCTTTATTGGGATGTTAACTTATTGGATTTGGAAGGAATACAGTTTGTCAAGATTAATGTATTTCTAAGGGGTGGCTCAAGACATAAGTGTGTTTAATTAGTGGCTGTAATATTCCTGACTCAAGTTCTTTTGCATTAAGAATTTATATATCAGCTTTCCCATCCTTTACGTGCAAACTCAAACAATCCCTCCTTCCCACTCTCTATTTTTTTTAATTGCTCATTTTAAACAAGCAAAATTTAAAATGCTGGTTTCGAAAGAAATATAGTAAATTAGCTGCACTAAGTCCCCTTTGAAGGAAAATGACTGATAGCTTATTGCTCTCTGGCAAAAAATAGATAATGCAGTTTCCTGTACTGGCCCCATAGTCACCAATTTAAAATGCATGACAAGACCTGCTTGGCATATATACTCGTGTGTTTGTTCTAAATCCTTATTTTGTCAGTTAAGCCCCATGTTACTGTCCATTGAAAAAAATCAAGTTCTATCTTAGAGGGCCAGTAAGAAAAGGCATTTAAAAATTTTTGAACTAATAAGGAAAGATACTAAATATGAATGTCAGTGTAGGATTCTTTCAGTTTTACCAGTGAAGTCCTGAAAGGAGTGAGACTTTTAGCTTTTTGAAAAACACAAAATACCTTCATGCTTCCTGACATAATTCTACCCTCAGATTTTTTTAAAGATCTTATTTATTTATTTTGAGAGAAAGAGAGAGAGAGAGCATGAGTGGGGAAGGGGCAGAGGGAGAGGGAGAGGGAGAGAATCTCAAGCGGACTCCACATTGAGTGCAAAGCCCAAGGCAAGGCTCAATCTCATGACCCTGAGATCACAACTTAAGCCAAAAGCAAGAGTCAGACACTTAACTGACCAAGTTAGTTAACTGACCAGACACTTAACTGACCAAGCCACCCAGGTGCCTCTCTACCCTCAGTTTGGCAGTGTCTTCTCTCAGGGATGCTTCATGTATAGAGATTGGTTTATAATCTTTTCTTAAAAAGGTTTTATTTATTTATTTTAGAGAAATAGAGAATGAAAGCAAGGGGGAGAGGGGCAGAGGGAGAAAGAGAGAATCTCAAGCAGACTCTGTGCTGAATGTGGAGCCTCAGACAGGGCTCAAGCCCACAACCCTGAAATCATGACCCCAGTGGAAATCAAGAGTGGGATGCTCAACCAACGGTTGAGCCACCCAGATGCCCTGAGATTGGTGTATAATCTCAAGAACCAAAAGAGATTCCCTTTATAGGTCTAGAATGAGAGGCAGCTGGTTTGTGTGTAAAAAACCTGGGTTCTACATTCAAATAGAAAGGTTCCAATCCTGCTACTGACAAAACTCAGGCCAGTTACTTAGCCACTCTCAGCTCATATTTCTTTTCTGCAACGTGTGGCTAATAATATTTACCTAGGTTTGTGGTGGGTAAACATTAAATAAAGGCAAGCAAGCTTTATTTAATAATCTTGGCTTCGGGGGCGCCTGGGTGGCTCAGTTGGTTGGGCGACTGCCTTCGGCTCGGGTCATGATCCTGGAGTCCCGGGATCGAGTCCCGCATCGGGCTCCCTGCTCGGCGGGGAACCTGCTTCTCCCTCTGACCCTCCCCCATCTCGTGCTCTCTCTCTCTCTGTCTCATTCTCTCTCTCAGATAGATAAATAAAAAATCTTTAAAAAAAAAAATAATCTTGGCTTCGGCTACATGTACACCTGTAATGGGAATAAAAAATTCACATCTCCATGCTTATGTAGCCAGGACTGCAAACAGCATCCACCGATATGCAGACTGTTGATATTTCAATCGTTGGGGAAGCCCGGGACTCAGTGAGATGGTGGCCTGCATTCAATGGTAAGAGCTAGAATAGCACTCAGGTGACTTCTCCTGGAGTTCAAATCAGTGTGAAGGTGAGATCCCAGGGCCCTCCTGTGGTGGCTGCCAAATCCCCAAGTCTGGTCTTGATCATACAAACAGTAAAACTTAATTTGAAATTGAATAGCTCTGTAGATTTGTCATTGTCTTTGATATGGGCTCCCTCAGAGGAGAACCTTGAAGAATTATTGTCGAAAGGGTAGAAATGTGTTGGTGAAAGCTGTCCACATGCTGTGTCTGTACATTTAGGAGTAAATCACGGTGCTCTTCCTGCTGTTTGGGACTCCGTCTGTTGACATTAAAATGTCCTCACAACTTATAAAAATCATTAAGGACTCCATTTCTGCCTCCCTGGTGGGAAGTTAGGAAATAAAGCCATGCCAGCTAGTATGCATTTCAAATATTTACAATACTGTACTTTCCAGGCAACACTCTCGCATCATCCCTCTGAGAAATTAGTGCAGACACAGACTAGCCCTCCCCTAGGTCAGCATTTTATTAAGGAAATCTCAGAGTCAGTCTTTTTCCATTGTCCCCCAGAACCTTGATCTCATCACTTCTGATGCTTATGCCAGAGAATAAAGGAAAGGAAAGGAAGGAAACAAGGAGGGGGGAGGGGATAGGAGGGAAGGGGGAAGGGGAGAGTAACTGGCATTTCACAAGTGCATAGTAAGTATTTACACTGAACTGAGCCTCCACCATACACTTCCATTCTAAATCTCAATTGAACTATAGTTTCAGTAACAAGGGACAAAGTAATAGCAACACTGATGGCTCGTAAGTATTCTATATGAAAGAAAAATATGGAAAATGACAAGACCACTCCCTGATGAATGAAAGATAAAAGACTGACTCGAAGACAATTTCTTTAAAAGGAAAAGTGTAAAATGATGGGAAAAGGTAGTAGGAATGGTTTTAGAATTTATTTCCCAGAGGACTTTTAGAATTGAACACATTTTTTACCTTTCTGGGATGGTTTAAAGAGGCCCATCGGAGGGCAAAGAAATGTATCCTTAGAAATATGTATGAGTCTGTGAAGTCTTTCGATGGAAGGATGGAAACGCTATGGACAGTTGGGGTAAGGGCAAGAAAAAGATGGAAAGACAGATCCAAGGAGAGCTTCTTGCTTAGGCTCAGGATGTGTACAAGGGTAATGGGCTGGGTTTCCTCCCCCACTCCCAACTTTGCTCACCAGATATTGTGAGCAAATACATCCCCTGGTGTAATCCAGCACCTGATCCCAGAACGGAATGGTTATGTCACTGAGCTCGTCCCTATTCTCCAATGGCAGGAATCACCACGGTGCTGACCATGTCCACCATCATCTCTGGCATGAGTGCTTCCATGACCCAGGTGTCCTACATCAAGGCCGTGGACGTATACCTGTGGGTCAGCTCCCTATTTGTGTTCCTGTCAGTCATTGAGTATGCAGCTGTGAACTACCTCACCACTGTGGAAGAGCGAGAACAATTCAACAAGACAGGGAAGGTACTGCCTGGCTTTAACTCATGGATCCCTTCTGGAATGTGAAAAAGACTATCCTTACCTATAATCCTCTCCTGAGTGTCATAAGTCCTTGTAGTAAGTCTCTATGCCTTGGCCAGATGCAAGTTTACAGGATTTAATAGTGAACCTTATTCTGTCTGTGCTGGCTGGTTTCCTCAGCATCCTTACTCACCTTTGCCAGGAGTCTTTTCGTGATTTCTCTCAGTGTGCTCCCTCCACGGACTCTATCCTTTGAAAAGGAAGGGTTGATGTACAAACTATACCCTTTCAAGTAGGTGATGATGATGATGATGACGACAGTGATGAGACTAGCTAATGTGTGTTTATTATGTAGTGGTATTATACTAACCACCTACCATAAAGTATGTCATTTAATTCTGAGCAACCCCAAGAGGTCGGTTCTTTATCACCTTCATTTTACAGAGGTAAAATAGGAGCAGATACGGAGTAACTCGGCCAAGGTCACACAGCCTAAGAGGAATCAGGATTTGTTTCTGGCTCTCCCTGACTCCAGTGGTTATGCCGTCAATCCATAAATGATATATTTCTCTACCAGAACTAGGATTTATGTTTTTCTTCTTGTCACTTGAAGGAGTGAGAGAACATAAAGAGAGGTTCTTCTCTCCACAGTATACTGGGAATAAAAGGTGCCTTCTGGGTTCTAAATGTCATCACATGTTTCTTGTGCCATTGTTGAATAAATATGGATAGATTGATATCTACCTGCTTCATTTCACAAAGGACTGGGGCGCCAGTTCGTTGCCATTATGAGAAATGACATAAGATATTATACTTCAGAAACCTAATTGATCATATCAATTTGTTTGCTAGCCTACACTTAAGACTATATGTGTGTGTGCACATAATTTTAATATAATATATTTACATTGGTTTAAGAAATTCTTACATGCACAATTATACATGACCCAAACATTATTTAATATTTGTTACACTTGTAGTCAGAGCATTTCTTACTTTTCAGATGTTTTATATCCTCTTTTCAAATTGAACCTTCATATCAGCTCCATGAGGTAGACCTTATGGAGATTATTATCTCTATTTTTAAAATGAAGCAGCAGAGTTTTAGTGAAGGAAAGTGATTTGCCAAAAGATTCACAGCCAACAGAGATGCAATTACAATTCAGATCTCCTGTAATGCTCCTTCATTCTTCTATTATATACCCTTTGAGTCAAAGCTGTAATAGGAGCTGATTTTGCTTTTTTGCTGATGCTTCCATTTCTTTTGTGGACAACATGTGAGTAAGTGTCCCTGCCACATGCATACCCACAGTGACTGCTAGGTGGATGTGAGGAAACCAGGAGCTTTTAGACAAGTATGTGGTAATGGGTAGTGTACACATCACCTGGGATTTGTTAGATTTTCGTTCAGTAGTTCTGGGGTATGGGATCAGTGAGTCTGCATTTCTAACAAGCCCCAGATGCTGTTGGTCCATTACCCACACTGTGAATAGTAATGATTTAGATAATCTGTGAAGTGAAAGATGACAGAGAAAAAAATGTGTGATGAGGAAATTAATTTGGTTGTTGTTCTGTTTTATTTTTATGTGGGAAATGGTTAACCCAAGAAAGAGGCACTGTCGTAATCCCGGCCCACCTCTATCTAGTCTTTTGACTCCAAACTTGTTTACATCTACCCACCCCCACCCGCCACACAACACATGTGTTCACACTACTGAATTTTCTTTCTCACTAGAGGGGTTTGTACACACTCTTCTTGTGTAACACTAAGGAGAGAATCTTTTGAGTTAATAAGCATCATATGTTTTTTAAAAATTTTTTTATTGGGGTAAAATCCATATAACGTAGAACTTGCCATCTTAACTGTTTGTAAGTGTACAGTTCAGTAGTGTTAGGAATATTCACCTGGTTGTGCAAGGAATCTCCAGGACTTCTTCATCTTACAAAGCTGAAACACTGTGCCCATTACACAGCTCCCCATGTTCCCTTTCACCAGCCTCCGGAAACCACCTCCTTCAAAGGCGCAATGATCTCAAAGAAATGTCCTACCTGCCATTCCTATATTTATGGGGTAAAATGACAGACCATAGATTCGGGGTCTGAAGAAATGATGCCAAACCTACTCCACTACTTCCTAGCTCTGCGTTTTGGGTTGTCTCCTAAACATCATTTGTAATTTTCAGAATGTTGGCATTTCTCTCCTATTTATCTGACGTGGCTATTGTAAATAGTGTAATAAATGGGTCTGAAACTTTTGCAAGCTATCAAATGCTACACAAATGTTAAGTTCTTATTGTGATTAGTGTCCAGGACAGAGGCTCTGAAAGAAGAGTAGTTTCAACAAGGATAGTGGGACAGGCTGTTTGAGATGAGAAATGGTTAAAGGGGTAGGATGCCCTGGTGAGGCACAGGGTAGAAGGACATGTCTATAGGTTCGGGGGATAACCGGTGATACTTCTTTCCTCTATGCCTGAGTTTTAGAGAGAGAAAGATGTGGGGACAAGACAGATAGATAGGATGATGTCACCTTTGTTGTTGATAAAGCAGTTGGGAGTAAGTGCCTTAGATATGTGAGCAGGCGGGCTCACTAATAATTCATCATTGGACTAAACATACTCTTTTGGTCACTGGTGAAGCTAGACAATTCAGGACTCTCCCTGTGAAGACTGTCTCCTTTTACCTCATTTCAGAGAACAGACTTGTATACCAATACAGATCACAAAGTGAGGACTCCAAAGGAACTGAACCACACATGCTAGTTCCTTCTCCCAAATCTCTATGGTGGAGTAATGGAGGGATAATGAGAAAGACCAGGAACGTTAGGGTATGGAGTTCCTCCCTATGAAGTTAAGCAAAGCTCATTACCTACCACCGTCACCATCACACCCCTGTCCCAACTCCCCTGGATGCCAAGAGCTGGGAGGACATCAAGGGCCATGGAAAAATCATCCCTAGTGTTGACGTTTGCCCAGAAAGGAGAAAGGAAGTTATTTTCTTTCTTATACCTTCATCCAAATGTATTCCTACTTCCAGGACTTAGAACTTAATATAAAACAGTCAAATCTCTACTTTAGATATAGGATGCCTTGGGTATGTGCTTATTTGTAGACTAGTGTGAAAAATTAAAGACCCATTCTAAAACTGTTTTTACTAGAAGGAAATTAGCACCCTACTGGTAAATTGTATACTGCAAGATTTCATCAATTATATAAATGGTTCTAAATTATCATAATGTTCAGTAGGATAAGCCAACAGTGTTCTGGGTGGCTATAATGAAACCACTGAAGAGACTGTATTAGTTATTCTACCCTCAGATCCAGAGTTGAATATATTATTAATGTTATTTTTGGCTATCTGAGGTTAGTTTTTGAGTCTTGATCTATTTCATGTTTGTATGATCCATTTTCATTTTACTATGAAAAGTTTCTAAAGCTAAAACAAAAAAGGACAACATAACTTGAGTATGGGTCTTTGGTTAGTTTACTGAAGACATAAAATATTCTCTATGTCTCTTGAATTCAGTGGAATATTAGGTTTTTTAATTGCTATGAACCAAATATGTGTTTTGGCAGAATTTACTCTGTAGCCTCCAATTTGAATTCTAAATAATTTCATCCCATGGTAGCCTGTTCATATTTGTTTGTTTTTTCACTTTACTATAGATCAAGAAGTGATTTTGTTTTCTCAGAAAGAAATTAGTAACAGCTGCTTCATAGACACTGTTCTGTATCAGCGAGAACTACTATCTCCCTCAAAGTAAAACCTTAAAGAAAAATGGTAGTTTAGATTCAATCAGGCACTGGAGCCAGAAAGCATTGATAATTCTCTCCTTCTGAAAAATAAGCCAATTTCAAGTTGTTTAATTGGGATATGTTGGTATCATTTATAGGTGCTTCCCAGCAAAAATAGGAAGACTTGGCCAATTTGCACTTAAAAAGAGCAGCTGAAATCATTTCCTACCCTTACTCCAAATTTAAGCATAAATGGATCACCGGATGATGTTCTGGTTTTGGACCCCACACTGACTGGGTGTATTGCTATGTTTTCTCTAAAGAGGAAAATATGTTGAAAAGCAAATCCAATTGGCTTATATTGCTCTTCTGATAAATCATATTCAGTTTCAACTCAACATTATGGCAAACAACTCATACTACTCAGAAACAAAGGGGAAACCTGAAACTGTTCCTTTCTGGGGAAACATGCATTTGAGTGTTCTAGTCTATCAGGCCAGAACTAAATTAGAAGACAATGACATTATAATTGTGAAATATTTATTTGTATAATGTTCAAATATCTCTATGGAGATAATAATAAACCTTGCTAAATCCCTATTAAAAACAAATCTCTATGATGATGTTTTCCATTTATTATTAAAATGATTTTTAGTCAGGTACCAAAAGCAAAACCAGAATTCTATTCTTTAAAATAAGCAAAACATTCTTAGCATTTCTTGAAACTATTTTAAAAATCTGATTGTTTAGACTTTTACTGTAATTCCTACATACAGAACCATATTCATGACTTACTAACAAAAGTCTTTTTGTCAGCTTTCTGGAATGTATAATATTGATACAGTTCAAGCCATGGCCTTCAATGGTTGTTACCATGACAGCAAGACTGAAATGGACCAGACTTCCTTTTCTTTACACTCAGAAGAGGACTCCATACCAGAAAGATCCACAGACAGCCCCAGCACAGACTCATCTCAGATAAAGAGAAGGCAGTCCTTAGGAGGGCATGTTGGTAGAATCATTCTGGAGAATAACCATGTCATTGACACCTATTCAAGGATTTTCTTTCCCATTGTGTATATTATATTTAATTTGTTTTACTGGGGTATATACATGTGAGGAGGAATTCCCAATGTATAATGGTTGTTTTGGAATCAGATTATGTTAAAAACAGTAACAGCAACAAACAACTCTTGATTATCAGTTGGACAGTACTAGACTAAACTGGGAGTCAGCCAGTCACCTCTCCTGGCCTACAGAAGATTTGAAAGTTGACTGATTTACATCTAGGAAAGAGTTTAAGGTCCCAGGAGAATTTAACTCCATACATGAGTCACAGACATGCATATGGCAGAAAAACAATTCCCATAGGGAAGGACTTTGTGATTACTTTTCCTAGACCCTCCTTACTTTCTAAATGTAAGCTTTTTGTACTTACCTAAGGAATAAAGCTATGACAATAATTTAAGAAACATTTATTCCTTAGTGCTAGTCAAGTACCAGATTACCTAACAGAGTTGAACCCTTGTAAGGAAGAACATCAGCATCAAGGTGGTACCATGGATACTCACACAACTGAGATGCACATGAAGAGCCTCCCTGTCCATCTCCAACCACGTCTTTTGTCTTATTTCACTATTACGTTTCATATACTATTGACTCCAAGAGCAGAAAATCTAAACTTTGTTCCTTCCTATCCTAATGTTAAATTAATACATCAATCTTCAATAAGAGAATCTTGTATTTTGTAGTTGAGTTATAGCTTTTATAGCTTTTGGGAGGCATTTAATTAATTAGTTACTATAGTCACCAAATGTTTGTTGATCTCCTACATGTGCCAGGCACTTTATTAGGTGCTATTTAGTAAAAAAAAAAAAACAAAAGAATACAAGATGACATTCCTGCTGTCGGTGAGTACACAGCCCATCAGGAAGTGATAGCTATCATAAATAATAAATGCAATAGCTGTAAAAATAGAGGTTTGTCCACTGTACTGTCTGAGTTCTGAAAAGGGGATACCAAAAGAAAAGAACATCCATGAAGGGATGGACTCTCAATTTATAAGCAACTAAAGATGCTTCCAGACATGGCATTGAGTGAAAACTTGAATGAAATTTATGTATCCTATAGTAATCCCATAGTAACTTTGGTTGAACCAAGTAAATCAGGTCAAGTGGGTATGACATAAATGTTTGTTAAGTAGAAAAACCTCCAATGATCAGTATTCATTTCGTAGACTAGCAGTATGCATGCTGTCGTGTTAAGTATTTTGTGAAAAAGATTCCATGTAGAGATCAGCCCTCAGTAGGAAGTATGATATAGTCCCCTTCCTATTTTGATTTCTGGCATTGAATTAAGGGAAATAAATTTAAACGGTGTGTTACTTTTAGTGTGTTGCCATTTATCTCACCATTAAGTAACCCAAAACCATTTGAATTACTTCGTGCAGGTGTAGAGACAAGTAACTTCCTGCTTATTTACCAATAACATTGATTTTGGTTCTCTGCTGTGAATGACAATGTTCTAGGAACTTATTTTCCTTTTTGGTACAAAAGATTTAAAGGCAAATTCCATCTCTACCATAACTTCCCTCATAGGCAGGCTAAGTATCTGGGATACTTCACTCTATTTTCTTAACACAAATTCGACAATTCTTTCAAAACTTTTCAAGGATTATATTTTTCTAGGAGACTGTCCGAAATTGAGCCAATATAATTTATTAAAACCCTTCTCCATATAATTGTAGATAGACCATAAATACATTTTAAAACTATTTATCTAATAGTTTTTAAGCCTGACTTAAAAGGAATAGTAATTTTGTAGGATTATATTTTCAAAATATGGAATAGGTTAATATCCTAGGTGGGTTCTTTGAGAATTTGTAGCTATTAGTTGAGCAGAGTACTACAGTTGTGTTAATATTTCTGATTCTGACATACTCTGTATACAACTGATGTTAAAAAAAAACAAACCAACAGACAAATCTACAAATGAACAGAACAAATCTACACAATTCTGTTCTTCTAACTCTCTGGTTCTTCAGATATGACTGTTTTTCTTCCACGTTGAACTCTACCATTCAGGAGGTTTAAAGCTTCCCCTGGGCATATTCGCTTCCCAATTTCAAATCAAATGTATCTGAATACATTTGGCAATCTAGGCTGGAAGAATGGGTCTCCACCACACTACTCATACACTCGGCATTCCTCCTGAGGAGTATTAATGCACAATTGTTGGCCAATCAAATGTAACTTCTGTTAATGTCTAGAAATGGTCTTCGCATTCTTCAGTAATGTCTAAACTATGTTTACTGCTCAAGAGAATTACTAGAGCATTCGGAATGAGCCTCTGGGATTTTGGCCAGTTTTCATCTCCTCAAATTTGTGGTTTGTGAAGACTGTAAGGAGAGAACTGTTCCTGTGAGCTTGATTTCTACCAGGGAGCACCAAGGCTTCTGGTTCCATTATTTCAAAAAGAATGAAATCACAGTTACCTGAGAAATGTGTGAGTGACAGCATATCATAGTTACCTCATTTTGATTTTCACTTCATTTACTGATCACAATCCAGAACAGACTGTGTGTGATTGTTCACTGAGGGATAAGCTTGGATAAAATGTGAGGATTTCAGAAAATAAGCTGCTTTCCAAGATTTAAGAAAAAGCCAGCCAGCTCTGTAAACTGCCTAAATATAGAAACAGGATATTTTATAGGGACTACTCTGGAAAATCTATGAAAAGATATATTTTTAACTTACTTTTATTGTTTTCTGATTACAAAAGAAATACAATTTCAATATAAAAATTAAAAATACCAATTGGCAAAAAAAATCCACTCAGAATTAAATAGTTAACATTTTAATGCATATTCTTAGAGTTTTTCTATGCATAACATATATTTTTCTAATGGAATCATTTTGTATACACTTGCATTTATTAACTTAAGCACTTATATCATACCAAACACTGTGTTGGGGACACAGTAAAGATGGACACTCCCTAACTTATTGGACTTACATTCTCATTTGGAATGTGTCTAACTTATGCAGTTTGTAGCCAGATTTTCTTCTCTGGATCATAAGCAACATTTCTTTTAAGTTATTTAAATTTTTTTATAAACAACCTTCTATGCCATTTTTTCCTGCAAAATAATTTTTATATGCTGCAGAGCAGTCCACTGAATAAGTATACCATAGTTTATTTAACCCATCTCCTCTTGTGGAACATTTGCTTTATTTCCTATTGCGTGTGATTATAACGGGCTGCAATTAGCAACATAAAGGATATTTAGAAGTAGGGGCGCCTGGGTGGCTCAGTCATTCGGTTAAGCAGGATAAGTGGTTAAACATCTGCCTTAGGCTCAGGTCATGATCTCAGGGTCCTGGGGATCCAGCCCCACGTTGGGCTCCTTGCTCTGCCTCTTCTCCCTCTCCACCTGCCCCCCCATCCCTTGTGTGTGCTTTCTCTATCTCTCTCTTTCTGTCTGAAATAAATAAGTAAAATCTTTTGAAGTAAAATTATTTTAGAAACAAATACAATTTTTAGCCATATCCAAATTTCAGCATTTATTTCCTTTATAAGAATTCCTTTTTGCCACTAGAATCTGCCATGTCAGACTCACTTACCTGTCTGTTTAAATGGATATATATCCACTGGTGTTCCCTTTATAAAAGAAGTTTAGACATAGTATAAAATACCTATATTAAGGCAGTCCTATATATTGAAATTCTGCTTTCTTCCATGACTGCGATTGCCATCACAAGACCTTTTTGTAAGTAGGAGAGTAATTGAGATTGCAAATATTTGCCTATGAGTTGCTACACGATCATAATTTATGGTTACATTGTCTTAATCCTTGCAGGTGGATTAGTTTTCATGAATAAGGTCTATCATTTTGTATTGTGCTGCTCATAAGCCTGTTCGAATCACTCCCATCCACACACACAATTTTTTAACATGGAGATGAATGAGGAAAGGAATTATACCTAATTCTATAGTCATTATTAAGGTCAAAATGCCAATGAGATTAACAACAGCCTCAAAGAAATAAGAGAAAAGGGTGGTAAGGAATTGGCTATTTTTACCACAAATCTATGACAGGGCCTGGCACTATTTCCCGACAGGTCCTTTGGTGACACCATCAGGGTTACATCCCGTCTACTTCATTTGTGGAATGAGCCACCTCTGCTTTCCTTGTAAACATTGCTTTGAACAGTTAAACTGGAACGTCCTGGTCATTTTAAAATCATATCACTTTCCAACTGAGTTTGACCTCCCTGAACTTAACAGAGAACTTGAACATTTTGTTTTCTCTTGTGAAGAAACTGTGACACAAAATGCACTGGCTAACCGAGACGATTTTATCAGCTTATTGCAAGGGGGAGGATATTCATTAATGAGCAACATCTCAAAATAAAGGAAGGGGGCCCAGAAATCCAAAAAGACAGAAAAGCAAGGGAGTCTTCTTCAGAGGTGGAGGTAGAGGTGGGAGAGGCAGCTCCTATCTCAGGATATAGGACAGCAAGGTGGTCATTTCTCAGAAGACAAAATGGGGGCAGGGGCAGATTTTTGGACTCTAGCTACTTTCCAGGAACACAGGGGCTTCAGATAAAGTTCAACACTGTCACTTGTTTTCCAATTCTAATCTGCTGCTGAATCATAATGTTTTTTGATCAATAATTGGGGCCAAGTGCGGAAAAGAGATTTCAGTCACAGAAAAATTACCATAGTTTTCTTTTCAATATATTGATACTTAATGTGATGTAGGAAACATTGAACTACATTTTATTATCAATTAGTTCACTTGATGGATGAGTTATTACTTTTGATCCCAGGATCGATACAGTTCATTATAGAAACTTATTTTCTGCAAGAGTGCTTCAAAGGCTTTCTACAAAATTGTGCTGCTGGTTTCTCACTCCTTGCCTTGGGCAATCAAAAGGAGATGAAGTTATAATATCATTAACAAATCTTCTTAAACCTATTGGGAAGCAATAACACTTTCTGAAGTTTGATATGCAAGCCTGAGTCCTTTAAAAGTGACAGATAGGTTTCAATATTTCCAAGAAGACTAGCTACCGAACCAAGCCCCCTAAGAAAGAAAGTGCTAGCACACATTCATTTCTTCTCTTCTTCAGAGAACATTAATGCAAGTGTTTCAAGTGTTTTACACTTTAAAGGAGTGTTACAAACACAAACCCACACATCACATCAAATAAATTTTTAGAGCAATCACACCACCCCAGAATAACTTAAAATAGGTTTTGTTAATTAGGTTGTATCTTGGGTGAAGTTATATTTAAATTGAATGCCAAGTCATTGTGAAGGAAGCCTCAGGACCTGCTAAAGAGCTTTTTTTTTTTTTTTTTTTTTAAAGATTTTATTTATTTATTTGAGAGAGAGAATGAGATAGAGAGCATGAGAGGGAGGAGGGTCAGAGGGAGAAGCAGACTCGCTGCCGAGCAGGGAGCCCGATGTGGGACTCGATCCCGGGACTCCAGAATCATGACCTGAGCCGAAGGCAGTCGCTTAACCAACTGAGCCACCCAGGCGCCCCCTGCTAAAGAGCTTTTAAATGAATATGCAGTTCAGGTACACAGTGAAGAAAGAGATGGTTTTGTGAAAGTGAGCTCTAATAATTTAATGTGACTTATAAAGATAATGTGAACTTGAAGCAGGAGAGAAAAATAAGGCAAAAGAAAGAGAACGGTAGGAGCTAAAAATGTGGTTAATTCATAAAATGAACTCAGAGCTCCATAGTGTGTATCTTAAGGGAAGATTTAGATTTGAAGGTAGAATTAATTATATTTGATTATTTTGGATAATATCCTGGTCTAGCTTAATGCAATCAGATGATTATTGCTCATTTGTACAAAAGATGGTGTGTCTTTGGGCAATCAAAGTAATTAATTGCATGTTGGTCACCAAGTAATCAATGTAATATGCCATCCTGACCGAAATAATCAAATTATTCAAGTTATTAGGATCATTTGATTCTCTCATGACATTATCTCTTACCCCTTTTATGCAGTAAATTTCTACTTGATTCATGTGGATTAACCATTTATTATATAGATGAATCATATTTTATATGAAATAATCTGAACTCGTTGGGGGTACAGATAGAAAACGACTTTACTTTTAATCAATGACTGTTTAATATGCTTTATTGGCTATTACTTCTCTACCCCTTCCTGGCATCTCAGGTAGATCTCACAGCTTTTTGGATACTTTGAGTTATTGGTCAATTAGCCAATCAGCAATCACATATAGACACATAAATACATATAAAACACTCACTTTGATGATGGAGATTCATTTTCAGGTATAAAGCTGATTTAAGTGTGTGTTCACTTTTTCCACCTTAGGCTTAAACCCTGAACTGTGGAAATTGTCCTAGGAAGAAGGTAAACTCTGCTCTAGTACCTGCCTCTCTCCTACCCTCCTCCATTCCACCAGGTTCAGGGGCAAAGAATGGATGGGGAGGATTAGGGAAAGAACGGGCAAAAGTCTTTTAACCTAAATGATATGTGTTTTAGTTCTTTTAGTTGGTTGATGCCCTCTGGGTGGCAGGTAGGCCTGGTTTTGTGGGCCTGAAACCAGTACCTTCACACAAGACCTCACCTGCGGGGGTTAATGCTCTGCAGTTGCCATCTTGAAATTCTTTTTTTTTTTTTTTTTATGAGTATGTTGTCTTTTTTTTTTTTTTTTTTAAGATTTTATTTATTTATTTGACAGAGAGAGAGATAGCGAGAGCAGGAACACAAGCAGGGGGAATGGGAGAGGGAGAAGCAGGCTTCTTGCCGAGCAGGGAGCCCGATGTGGGACTCGATCCCAGGACCCTGGGATCATGACCTGAGCCGAAGGCAGACGCTTAACGATTGAGCCACCCAGGCGCCCGCCATCTTGAAATTCTTAATAGTGTAATCTTTGAATGTGTTTTGTAAGTGGAGACTGTTGGAACAACGGTGCATGTACCAAGGTGTGGCATGCACAGTTCAGCTTCCTGCCCTATGGGATGGCTTCTGGACCTCGCTTTCCTGCTTCCCTCTTCCAACCCCACCTGAGACCCACGCCGCCCCTTGCCCCTGGTGGGGGCCTATATACCGATCCACACATCCCACAGTTTTTCCCTGCCCTGGCCTGGCCATGTCATGCTGTGTTTGAAGAAGGCCTGGACCAGAGCAAGCCTCTCACCCACCCCCTATGCAGGGAAGGTATGAGCCCTGGCTGAGAGGTTACAATCTCCTGAGTTTGGCCAGCCTACTTTAGGTTGGGGCCCTTGACCAGTGTGTCAGGAAGATTGATTTCCCCACCCCTGGCCTGGGCACTGCAGTGTCGGTCCAGTGGTGAGCAGGAGGGGGTACTCAGTAGCCTGTGAGCCACGTACTTCTGTGCGTCTGTGGGTGCTGAGTGCTGCTGCAGGGCCCTCCAGTGCCTGTGAATGTGTGCACTCACCTTTCAAGTATCCCTGTGTTTGCTAGAACATGACATAGAATAGCAAATAAAAAACACATCACCATTATAGTGTAGAGGGAATCTGCAAAGGAAAGAAATCATTCTATATTTCAGCAACTTTAATGGCACTCTCCCCTACTTTTAGAACAAGGCGTTTATATTTTTGTTTTGCACTTGGCCCCACCAATGACGTAGCCATCCCTGGTGGCAGGTGTTCAAATAGTGAAGCTTTCAAGGGATACCGGTGAAGGTTCTTTGGGGGTATACACACTGTGGTTTATTGAAGTTAACCCTGAGATCTGTGACGGACCTTGTGTGATTTCGTACTCTTTTTCCATCCATGCCAAAGTTTATGCATCTCTTTTTATAAATAACAGGAGTCTATAAATTTTTTAAAAGGGTTATTTTCCTTTTCTATATTCAGAAGCAGTTTATGTAATGTATATTTTTCTCTTCCTTGAAAGCTGAAAAAGATTCATTAGTAGATCTGTCAGTTCCCAACTACTGCCACCATAGAGATCAATCGGTTGGTCATTATTAGGTCATTATGATAAAAATTTTGAAGGAAGATAAGTTAATGAATGTGCCATCACAATGTGAGATTCTCTCACCCATCCAGACATGCTATGCTAGTCTCCCAGGAAACATTTTCAGTAGGAGCCTGTTTAATTTTTAACAAAACAATCCAAGGAGTATGAACATAAAGCACTTGTGCAGGAGTATATCTCATTTTTATAAGAATCATGGACAAGTTTGTTTCAGGGTTTATGGGTGACATATTAAGCAGAAAAACATCTCTCTGAGGGAAAGAGTCACTGGCCAAAACCCAGCGTATTTTCATCTGTAAGTGCTTGGCTATTGAAGGAGGGAGGTCTGGAGTATCATTTAATTTAAAAAGTTAAACAGCCTATCACTGACTTTCCTCTTCCTGTAAAAGAAATTAGACTGTAAGCAAGACAAGAAAATGGGAATACTAACCCAATTCAATTTTGTAAACATTGAGTAAACTACACTGTGCAAAGCACTGTCCTAGTTTTCAGAACAAATGAAAGAAATTTCCTGGCTCTGAAGAGTTTGTTTATTTAAGATTTATTTATTTATTTTTAGAGAGAGAGGGAGAGAGAGAATCTTCATCAGACTCCCTGCTGAGCGTGGAGTCCAATGTGAGGCTTGCTCTCAGGACCCTGAGATTATGACCTGAGCCAAAACCAAGAGTCAGACGGTCAATTGACTAAGCCACCCAGGTGCCCTATAGCTCCAAGAAGTTTAAAACATGTTATAGAAATGTAAAATATAATTCCAAACAGTAATTGTATTACTGTTTTTTTTTTCGATTAGATTGATTTCAAGTTGATTAGATTGATTTCAACGAGATGTATCACAAGATTAACTTTGGAATACCTCAGCCTGGGTCATTAAAAAAAAAAAAATGTGGTGCTTCTGAAGTTACCATAAGTCCAACCAAGATTATTCCATGGCAATATGGCTATGTCGGTTGGAAGGTGACTTGTTGGATGAGTGTAGTCAATAAAGTGAAACATATATGTATAAAAGGCTTAGTTGCATTTAATTCATCCTATGAATCATGTTCAAAATGTTGTAATGGATTTAACAATAATGCCTCTCAGGTGAATAGCATTTTACAGTTTTAACACTCTTCTGCCTACCCTATCTCACCCAAGACTCACAGCAGCTTTGTGAGTTGGACAAATTAAGTAAAATTAACCATTTTTACAGATGCAGAAAATGAGGTCCAAAAAGAGGATTAGTCGATAGGCAGCATAGGATTTTGATTTAAGTCCCAGATCTACTATCCAATGGTTGTATAACTTTGAGCAAGTTATTTAACCTTGCTCTGCTTTGGTTTCCTTATATTATATAAATTGTTTGTAAAAGTTAGGATGATAGTAATAATAGCATAGATATTAAATAAAATCATATATAAGAAAGAAATTACTTAGATCCTTTCTGGACCAAAGTGAATACAAATACATAGGGGGCACTATTCACACAGTTTAAAATAATATCTGTGCTTCCTGGGATTCTGCAATGTGATAGCCCTAGAAAATAAAAGGAAGTTTAAAAACAAAAATTCCTAATACAAGTATTAGTCATTTTACAAGCTCCTCAGTGTTTATAGATTGAATGAGGGATTCCAGTCAGACTGATTTTTCTCCTAATATCCTGTGGAAATTGGTGCACAGACCCTTAGGCTTATAGAATTTGAGAGGCAATAGGGATAATACAGAATTATGTGGTTCAATCTCACTTTATAAGTGAGGAAACAGCATTAGCAAAAAGAGACAGCTAAGTTCATATACTGGGCATCTCCTTCTCTGAGTTAGATCTGGTAACCTTTAAAAGTACACTCACACACCATGATTCTAAGATTTTTTGTGCCCAGCATCATCTTGATTGGAGGTGGAGGAAGGACAGAGATGTGCTGGTGCAGCCCAGTGGGAGGCCCAGTGGGGGCCACGGTGAGTGGCTAAAACCTAAAGCTCAGTAGGAGGAAAAACCTAGGAGATCACAGGACAGGATGACAAACTTGGCTTTGAAAGGAGTCTTTTAATGAAGCAACACAAAGGGCATAAACATAAAGCACCCCTGTAGAAGTGCAGTTTATTTTTGTAAGAATCCTAGACAAGTCTATTTCAGGGTTTCTGTCGAAGACAAGATAAGGATGGAATCCTCTGCTCTCTCCTATCATCACAGCATCTTGCTCCCAGGCTTCACAGGAGGATTGCTAGTCTATTGATTCAGATATCTGGGGCCTACTGCAGGCTTTTCTGGGGAGGTCTGGGTCACTGAGCCATCCATGACTCGGCTATCCATGACATTGTTTTCATGAGGAAATGGATTACAGAAACAAAATAATCAACTTCTTAATGACTCTGGAATAAATAAGTTGGAGACTGTGCAGTAGTCTGCTTCTTGTCCTCTGGAAGAACTTTAAACTCAATGGACTAAAAGCAAAAGATGAACAAATTACTCAAACAGTACGTTAACAATGCCGTAGATGCTGGAAGCTCTTCTCTCCCCTTCCCTCCTTTTCCTCACTTTCTCTCCCTTCCTTTTCCTTCTAGACATGCCAGCCACTGTGTTTAGGTCTAAAGGAATGAGCATGGCTTTCGTTTTGTTTTCTTTTGTTTTGCTTGCCATGTTAATAAATCTGGATTATAATAAAAATATCAGAGAGAACACATTGAAAGATGAATTTTACACCAGGGGAACTCCTATACAAGATGTATGATTTACCCCTAGCAGAGCTGACTTCAATATGTACTTTTGTTCAGTTAGACATCCTAGGGGCTATTCAAAATCTAGGAAATGGTTTTTTGTGTTGACATTGAAACTTTTCTTTATGACAAACACAAAGTACTGCTTTTCCATGTAATGGACATGGGTAAGAATTTACCATTTTCTGAATCCTTGTAACATCAATACTGTTCTTACATTATCTTGAGTAGATGTTCTGTAGTCAAAATAAAAAGCAAAGTACATTACCAATATAATGTCAAGTGGATTAGAGGGATTTTTGTAGTCTTTTCTGAAAGACAGATCTTTCTGAGAAAGTCTTTCCTGAAAGACGTAGATCTTCCAGATCTAAATGTGATCTTGTGCAAGTTAACTCTCCAGACTGTTTCCTCAACTGTAAAATGGAGGTAAGCACAAGGTTGTGGTGGGGACGAAGTGAGGAGTACACTAAACACTGGGCATGGTCCCTGCCAGCAAGAACTCAAGTTTTGCTATTATTGTTAGTTTTGGACAAGTGTTAGACAAGGGGTACTTTGTTTGCATTTGCTCACGTGTTACCCGATAATCAGAAGTAGGCATTGGTCTCAATCATTTTGACAGAATGAAATAATTTCCTTTGGGACCTCTTTGGCTGTCTACAGAGCAAAGGACACAGGCCAGAGCAGAGATGTGCCCTTGAACCCCCGTGCCCAGTTGGTCCAGCCTGCCCACCCAAACGTTTCCAATAATGAGTCAGAGGTATAGAGCTTATATAATTGCTTTTGTTCTTCTCTTCTATAGCTACAATCTCAAAGAATTTCTAGTATCCTCTTAAACCAGGATTAATTCTGACTCTGGGAGCAACGCGATATAAATTACAATACAAAACAGCACAGCATAGCATAGAGAGCTCAAAAGAAAGCGATGGGAGAACCTGGACCTTTAGCTTCCTAAACTTGGGCAGCTCGCCTTTCCTCTCTGGGCCTCAGTTTCCCCATTCATAAAAAGAACCCGGTTGTACTAGACTGTTGCCCCAAAGCCAGAGGCTCATCCCGCTCCCAACTCAAACCACCCCCCTCCACACACACACCCAAGAACCATATATGTCCTTTAACACTAAACGGAAAAACATGCGGGCGTGAACACCGAACCCGGGCCGGGACCCGGACGCCAGAAGCGCACACCACCCACACGGCCCGGAGGGGCGGGGACGCGGCCGCGGGCGCAGAAGCCGGAGCGGGCCGCCCCCCC